>NC_090756.1:37059045-37111545 GCF_036898095.1 Palaemon carinicauda | reverse complement strand
AAGCAGATTATGTTCTCACGGCGATACCTGAGGACACCTTACTGGAAATATCTGACTAGCTTTGTGAACAAGGAGACACCCAATAGCGTATGACGCCCTCAAAACATACCTTCTGCAGCAGTACTAGCCGTTGCCAGCCGAATTATGTTGATTTTTTACGTTAACTATTTCAACTCTTTACTTCAAAATGTCCTCACGGAAACCCTTTGCAAACGCCATGAAAAATCTGTAATACATTGAAATTACACAATTGTGAATGAAATATGAGTAATGTCACTAGTATTACATAAGCATACTTATCATTGTGGACAGATTGTTTATAAAATACAAGGTTGTGATTTCCTAAATTACTTTGAACGTATATATGAAAATATACGTATATCAATTTATCTGGATCTAGCCTCCATTCCACTCTCCTGAATTTAACTCCCAAGTGGTGATAACTTTGAAGGGAATTTTCATCTGGAAGGAGTGTGAGATTTCAAAGGCCAATTGACTATTCCTTTGTTATCACTTAGAAAACGGAAGGTTTTCCTTTCAATGCTGCTCTGCTCTTGAAAATTTACACCGGGATTTCACACACAACTGTTCGAGACTACATCTATTCTCCTATCCACGTAGATGTGTCAGTGTGATTCTTTTCTTCCATACATCGGATAAGATGATTCGTAGAGACCTTTTATTTTGGAGGATTGAATTTAATTTTAGAACAACCCTGCCACGCGAGTTGACTGGGAGTTTGAGACCCATGCGAGTTCGATAGTTTCTTGTAGTGTCTGCAACCTCATCATACTTGTGAGATAAGATTTTTTTTGGGGGGGGAGTCTTTAGGTCTATCTGCTGAGTCATCAACAGCCATTGCTTGGCCATTCCAGGTCCTAACTTTGGTGGAAAATATGTTAAAATCAAAAAGAGTAAAAAAAAAGAAATCAATGGAAAAAGGAAGAGAGAGAGAGAGAGAGAGAGAGAGAGAGAGAGAGAGAGAGAGAGAGAGAGAGAGAGAGAGAGAGAGAGAGAGAGCGGGGGTATAATTGAAAATGAAAATAGATCAAACAGAGGAAATAAAAATGATATTGAAAGATTCTCATATCATCTTTAAGATCCTAAAACCGATGTTACGCATTACTGTGGAAATGTGTGCATCACAATAGTGGAAACAACGAGAAATGGCATCCAACAGTCTCCATCCCATACAGAAACCATTGTCTTGATTCTCTCTTTCTAGAAATCCTATACAAATTACAACAATGATACCCATAATTCTCTCTACTTTTATTCTGCCTTTCTCTCTCTCTCTCTCTCTCTCTCTCTCTCTCTCTCTCTCTCTCTCTCTCTCTCTCTCTCTCTCTCCTTTTGTCCGTATGTTGTTCTCTCTCTCTCTCTCTCTCTCTCTCTCTCTCTCTCTCTCTCTCTCTCTCTCTCTCCCCCCCTTCCTTTTGATTGTATGTTTTATATGCTGCCTCTCTCTCTCTCTCTCTCTCTCTCTCTCTCTCTCTCTCTCTTTCTCTCTCTCTCTCTCTCTCTCTCTTGCAATGAAAAAAAAATCTATGCTACAGCCGGATAAACCACATTGCCCATTTTCCATCGCATTATTGTAACATTCAGTGACCCAATATACAATATAATATCTTGACTTCCGGTAATCCTGCTGGTAACATTGAAGGGTGATTTAAATTTCATTAATAAATATTATCATTTCCAGAATTGAGTGGAAATTGTGAGATTATTTGCAGATAGGGTTAAAATTTAAATGAAATCTGATTAGTTTATTCAATTACGGATATAGAGTATATATATATATATATATATATATATATATATATATATATATATATATATATATATATATATATATGTATATATATATATATATATATATATATATATATATATATATATATATATATATATATATATATATATATATATATATATATATGGTGGTGATACCTTAACGCAGCGAAAGTGTTTGCGAATCGCCATGAGCAGCAAAGTTGTACTAGTCAGGGCTACTCATGATATGTTTCTTTGCTGTGAGCGCTAAAACTAAAGTCTCCCACCAACAACAATCCGCAATGGACATCGTGGTGATGAAAATGGTCAAACTCTAAACATGAATAAAGACATTTCCGATCAGCGCCCAAGCACCATTTTCATCAAGCTAGAACCAGACAGCGCCAGGAAATGGCTTCTCATGACTCAGTAGGTTGACATATAGGCTCCCCAACACCTTCCTTTGCTCACAAGGATGGCGAGGTTACAGAAACCACAAGAAATTATCGAGCTTGAGCAGGGTTAGAAACCCCGTACAAACAATTGCTAATCATGGCCTTTTCTACAATCTCCTCACGTAAGGACCTGGGGGAACTAAGCAGTTGGGTGATGAAGATTGAGTATATAGATCCATAGATGGTCTGTAACAGTTTTGTCATCAAATGTTTTTTAGACAAAAAAAAAAAATCTATGATTTTTCAAAATAAATTTTGTAGGGACGCTAAACCAATGAAGTGTAATTATTTTGAAGCCATTGTTTCTAAATTTGATGATGATTGCATGAAATCATCGAACATGAAAGTTTTTATTAGCACAAAATGACTCAACTGTCGAGATGAGAGTTTTCTGTTTAATTCATCTGTGATATTAAGTCCTTATATGATTGTGAGTCTGTCCGCGCAACAGTGTGCCATCAAAAATGCAAATAATATATTTTATGGAATAAATTTGACAGGAAAAATAAATTCAAATTGTCTGGTTATTTCAATCAAATGCTAAGAAAATTACAATTGATTTGATCAAATTATGTGAATTTCTAGGTAAAGAATTCGGTGTTCAATTACTATTATTACTATTACTACTAGCAAAGCTACAACCCTGGTTGGCAAAGCAGGATGCTATGAGCTCGGCAGCTTCAACAGGGGACAATAGCCCAATGAGGAAAGGAAATAAGGAGATAAATAAACTGCAAGGGAAACAATGATCCATTAAAACAAAATACTTTAAGAACAGTAACAACATCAAAATATATCTTTGTTCCATATAAAAAAAACAAGAGGAAGACAAATAAAGATACGAAGGTGTACTCGAGTGTAGCCTCAAGCAAGGGAACTCAACACGTTACTTTATCCCACATCAGGTCGTCCAAATATTATATCATAAAAATGTTATTTTGTTATTATTATTACTAGTAAAGATTTGCCAACGAAAAAACCACAGACACTAAAACAAAAAAATCAACAGGAAATACAAAATTTATATAAAGTCTTAAAAAAAAACAAGTCTTTCCACATTTTATATGAAAAACGAATTTGAACAGTAGAGAAACTTACACCATCTTTGGACAGAAGTTTTTAATTCGTGGATCTGAAGTGTTCTTATGAAGAAGTGCTTTTGAATGTTGCTAAAATTGAAGTGCCAATTGCAACACCAAAACTGTCACTGAAAATTGTAAACAAAACCAAATATTGATCTTCACCAAGTTTAGGAAAACAGAAAGTTCTCATAATATGAAAACAACATCCGCAAAAACACGCAAAAATTTAAGGAAACATAATTACTAAGTCTATTACATGCAAAAATCAATAGAATTCATAAATGTGATATCATTTTCTAAATCTAATGTTGGCACAACTGTTAAACTTCCCGCACTTTTACAATATTATAAAAATCAAGTAGAGCAATATTAATTAAAATGCATTAAAACAAGAAAAAAAGAAAAATACTGATGGACTGAAGGTAAATAAGGTACGATATAAATGTGGTCCATAGGCTTGGGAGGTCTGGTGTGGATCTCTGGACTGTCCCTTTCGTTTGTGTCCCTCTATCATACAATCCTCCCACTTTTATTATTATTATTATTATTATTATTATTATTATTATTATTATTATTATTATTATTATTATTATTTGAAATGGTGTCCATAAGTTTCTAACTTTAATAATGAATACAAAATCACTTATTATCTTATGTTCAGATTAAATAAATTTACAAATTGACGGCTTCTTCATAAAAGAAAGAAGAAAAACAAAACTTAAACACTATTACATAATTTAAGAAATCCAAAGAATATGAAAAAAATTAATAATTCGTTTTCGAAGAAGCCCTTTAGTTAAACCTTTATTTTCATTTCTATTTGCTAACTAAAAAAGCACATCGAGAGTGCAGACCTTCGCCACGGTAGCTTATTACTTCGAAACCAGCTAGCCTCTCCCAGAATCAATTTAGACCGTGGGCGTATTTGAAGTCTGTTTGACAACCATGAGCGAACTTGGGGTTAAGGTTAGGGTTAATTCGGTCGACCTTTTGCTCGATCTTGACCTTGACCTTGACCTAGGACTTTCAAAATTGAATCACTTCCACGTCTCAACATAATAAATTATCACTGAAAGTTTCACTACTCTATGTGTCAAATTTTGGTCAGGAAGTTGTTCACAAACGAACAAACACGGGCGAAAACATAACCTCCTCCCAACATCGTTGCCAGCTCTATAAGAGCCGAGTTTGACCGATTGGGCTGGAGAATCTCCTGTTTTTTTATAAATGATATTAATAAATTCATTAAGTTAAAAAGCTTCCAATGATTGTCATAGTGATCAAACAAAGCATTTTCTGCGGATGCAATTTTACAAAGTTTGACCAAAGGTTATTTCCTTATTTCAAACAAAATAAAAATCCCTCAGACACAAAAATATAAATCATATATAAAATTTTTCCGACCATTTAATGCAGGTTAATTCCATATATAATTTTGCTTATGTATTTATATAGATAAGGCTACCATTATTCATATGAATAAACTTTATTGAAAGTCAAAACAAGAATTTACCGGTAACCAGAAATAACCCTTTTTGGCAGGTGTCTAATGAGGTTTGATCTCCGCCCAGTAAACACCTGATAACTGCACAGGAGCTGGTGTGGGAGTGGCATTGTTCTATAAGCCCCGGATAGCAAGGTTGGTAGCATCGCGGATCTCTATTATAGAGGTCCCGAGTTCGGTCCCCGCCAGGAACGCGAATACTGTGAGACCTTCTACCGGGGGGTACTCCCACGTGGCGCCTGGGGGGAGGTTAGAGGGGACTAGTGATAGTCCCTGCTGGCTAATGGTCGCCCGAGGAGGACGATGTAAATCGTCTTTGTGGAGACCTAAAACCCGCAACTTTAACTTTCTTTTAAGCCTCTATATGTATGTTCGTACGTTTACTTTCCCTATAAAATGTAAAGAAACCTCTTTCAATAAATCAGTCCTCTGAAGAAGTATCACGAAACTAGTCAGGACTTAATCTCATATTTAGTATTCTCATTTTCCCTGTAGTTCTTCTGCATATATTATATATATATATATATATATATATATATATATATATATATATATACATACATATATATATATATACATACATACATATATATATATATATATATATATATATATATATATATATATATATATATATGTATATATATATACATAAATATATATATATATATATATATATATATATATATATACATGCATATATATATATATATATATATATATATATATATATATATATGTATATATATATATATATATATAATATGTATATATATACATAAATATATATATATATATATATATATATATATATATATATATATATATATATATATACATGCATATATATATATATATATATATATATATATATGTATATATATATATATATATATATATATATATATATATATACATGCATATACATATATATATATATATATATATATATATATATATATATATATATATATATATATATATATATATATGTATATATACATATTTATATATAGATACATATACATATATAGAAAATATAACAAAACCGAATTAAATTTGGTAAATAAACAAAGAAAATTTTTATTGTTTCTCCCTTCCTTTCATCTATTCATTTCTACAGCATTTTTGAAAATTAAACCGCAGATTTTTTCATTCTTTGCCACAGAAAAACTTTTCAAGATGGTTGTATATGTATGTTTGTATGTATGTATGTTGATGTTTTTTTCTGAAAATCCTGATTATAGTATCTTTCGTTTCTATATTTCTAGGGGATAAGAAGGTTTTATTTATACATAGAAATCAAATCATCCCCGCTTCCCAGGTGTTACGAAAAGGAATGATTGGAGGAAAATTAATTCCATAAAAGGTTTTTTTTCTACGAATATGATAAACAATTATTGGAAAAATTCGAATATCCGAAGGTTGAAGGATTTGAGATTTTGTGGCTGGGACATCGAACGATGTTCTGAGACAACACCTATTGGAAATCGATGACTTACATCGCATGGAAAGGAAAAAAAAATATACCCTTTTATGCATGTTTAAAATATCCCCCTATTCCATTGAGTTGGCCGTCGCATATAAGTGATACCTTGTTGGCTTTCATCTTCCTCTCAATGTTAAAAAATAATCACCATAATCATTTCACAATCTTATGTATCGTTACTGTCGTTCAGAATAGAAACTGTTCAACTCACTAGATGTTCCTGAAAAGCTACTCAACTACTCTCACTTTTTTATCAGAGAAAATTCTTCCCTCTTAATGTCCTAGTATCACTATTAAGATGAAACAGACAGAGAGAGAGAGAGAGAGAGAGTCGAGAGAGAGGAGAGAGAGAGAGAGAGAGAGAGAGAGAGAGAGAAGAGAGAGAAACATAATCATCATACTAAAGGGTCACCTACTAATCAGTGGTAAGCCCCTTATCTTAAATCCAGAGATATATGACTACATGTCGACTTCGAAGACAAAGACTTCAACGACGACTGTAAATATATTAACCAGCATACAAAAGAAATACGATGAATTATCTTCGAGAGCCGTGAAGAAAACGTATAGGTCTCTACCGGGGGGGGGGGGGGATAAAAAAAATGTAGTGTACAGGGGATCCTAACGTAAAAAAACAAAACCAACAAATTCTTCATGAAAAAAGTTAAATAGATAGGCACCCCTGGTCAAAAAAGGATTTTGTAAGGAACAAGATATGATTGGATATGAAAAATTACATTTTAAGCCCCTCTCTCCCCTCCCCACAAGAAAAATAAAAAAATAAAACTGGTTTAAATAAAAAACAAAATATTTGAAACATCAATTATAGACGTTAACCATATTTGATAACACAATGATACTTCGATTCACACTTAAATTAATTAAATAAGTAATTGCCTTTCCAAGACTTTTTCCTATTCTGAAATGCTAAATTTTCTTCTCTGGAAGAAATATTCCTGAGTTTCTGAACGCAGTTTCGACTTTCTCTCTCCCTCTCTCTCTCTCTCTCTCTCTCTCTCTCTCTCTCTCTCTCTCTCTCTCTCTCTCTCTCTCTCTAAGTGAATCGCTTCGTCCCTTTCAAATTCTAATTCAGTTGCTACTTTCAGTGTTCTCTCATTTTTCTCTCTCTTGCATTTTTTATTCAATCTCTCATTGAAGAAAAGATATTCTTTCAACTATCGAAATCTGCAGTCTTTAGGACAAGAAACTGAGTCTCTTCTCTCTCTCTCTCTCTCTCTCTCTCTCTCTCTCTTGAAAAATACTTCTAGCAAATGGTAAAATTTCAGTTTTGAATTACTTTATTTCAATTAGGGACATTGTGCCACAGGTAACTTATCAATATTACCTGTATATCCCGTAAAAAATGACGGTTAGATATTCAGATATATATACACGAAAAAAAAACTACCTCTCACCAGGGTATGACTACTCCCCCCATAAATATCTGTGGAACGGCGAGAGCTGAGCCTGAAGGAAAAGATGTATATATATATATATATATATATATATAATATATATATATATATATATATATATATATATATATATATATATATATATTTTTTTTTGGGGGGGGGCTCAAGCCATGTCGTCCTGATGGAAGTTCCTATAGGGTAGCTTCCTAGGGTATATTACAAGTTCCTATAGGGTAGCTTCCTAGGGTATATTACAACTACGGCGATATTCCCAGAGAATTTACCTTAAGGTACCAGAATTCTAACTCCTGGAGCGAATATCCCTCGTGAAAGGGATATCGCGACATATCAGAGGACGTATTGTTCACACGCCACATGGCAATCTGCACCCCAAACAGAGATTACGTATCGCAGGGGGCAATTGGCAAGAAACGAATTCGGGAAAGAAAAAGGGGGAGTCGCTCCCAAGGCTCCCTATCTCCCGTTTCGTAAGTGTGCCTGGCGCCAATCCTGGCGCCATCTGTATTCCTTTTTGCGTAGCTTAACAACTCGGTGTTTTTTCCTGTGTTTCTCGCAAATCTTGGATTTATTCTACTTTTCATGGCTTCTCCAACTTCGTCGGCCTCTGATAAGTTGAGTACCATGTCTTTTATGTATAAATGTAGGCTCTTGGTAATTTTTTTGTGATTAATAAGGTTTAATCTTTGTTACAAGAGCCGTAGCCTACCGGAGGCGTCATGGACGCTGTCGCTCGCTAGGTATAGTTTAGTTAGTCAGAGCGACATTCCCGGTTGTTTTGCTTTAATAAATTTTAGCTATTTAGCGTTACATAGGATTTCCTTTCGTGCTTTAGTATTATTTTGGCCAAGTATTCGCCAATTCCGGCCTACGCTAGGCCATGTAGCCTAGTCGTTTGGTCCTAGTACTTCATGCATGATTTTGGTTTTTCCGATTGTATTAAAATTTTATTGAAGCTTTAGGCTATGTTTTATACATTTAAGATTATGTGGAATATTTTGAAGATAGTATACGAGTGAGTTTCGATGATTTGGGTAATCGATTCTCTTGGTGCCTAGGCTAAGTTGCTTATGGAGCCTTAGTATACTTTCTCATACTCCCCGGTTGCTTTCTTTTCTTCGGAGAAGGTATGCAATCCCTTTCCCTCTGTTTAAGCCTTGGGCTTATCCCTAAGTGGTTTATCTGAATTAATTTTCGATAAAACTATACTGGGGTGTTACTGTACCTTCCTGTTCCAGTAAGTCTGGTTCAAAGAGGGACAGAACAACAGAGTTTTTTAGTCTGAGCCTGTGTTTGTCTGGCTTGGGGTAGAGTCTCCCTCTCTGGCCTGACACAGACATAGGAGGCTTAGCCTCCTTAGGTCACTACCGAAGGTTTCTGTACGAGATGATTCCTTCTTTTGTGATCTACCAGACTAGTCCTTGTTGCTGTTCTCGGGGGAGGATAAGTTTCTTTCCCTGGGAGTAGCAACACCTTCCTTGCTTTGGTGCTCTGGGAGCTGGCAAGTATTGCTGGCCTCCCCCCTTGGATCTCCCTTAGGCTAAGATGAGTTTCTTGGCTGCGGGTGATCCGTCACTAAAGCAAGGTTGGTAGGACCCTCTTTTGTCCCTTCCCCCTCTATCTCTGTAATGGCCTAGCCATTACAGTACTGTACGTCATTCTACATCTGGACCTAGAATAGGTTAGGATGTGGAATTGACTCAGTCCCTTGCCAGCCGGCAGAGCTGCCGGCCGGCAAGGGTCTTCTGTTTTGAGTGCTGCCCGGACCTCCCTTGGTCCCTCATCCATGCCTGCCTGCAGAGTCAGACGGCATTGGTCAGGAAGCCTGAATTAGATTCTCCCCCTCCTTATATGCACTCTTTCTGATTGCCGGGCTTGGAGGTAGTGTAGACTCTTATCCCGGCATCCATTCTCTTTTCTTCTAGTGCTGTACCCGACCCGGCTGCCGGCCTATGAGGCCGGCAGCCGGGCAGTTGTAGTCCTCTGGTTCTTTTGCTGCCGGCTGGCATCGGTCCTGTCCCTCTGCCGGCCGGCTAATGTCAGCCCTTGTCTGCCGGTTGCCAAGAGTGTGGCCGGCAGCCGGGTACTACCTTGTGTAGTGGTCGGTCAGCAGTCATTGCCGACCGACATTGGCTGTACCGGCCGGCAGTTACTGCCGGCCGGCACATGCATTTGAACCGGAGTTCTGCCGCCTTATAGCTGTTAAGTAGTATACTTTAAAGCTAGTTATGGTGTGTGCCGGCCGGCACATAACCTCCTATACTGTACCAGTATTCTTCAGTATAACAGATACTGTTAGAAGAAAACTATAGTATGGGTTTTGGTACAGCACTGTGTGTTCTAACACTTTTGTGTTTTCTTGCACAGCCCTTTGCTGTTGCCCTACAGATAGGAAAGTGAGTTCTTTCCTGTCTATTATCCAGGATTTTAAAATCATTGCTTAGGTGTGAGCTCCACCTGTTTCCTCTGGAAACTTTGCATTGGCTATTCTAGAAGAGATTAACCATTCGATTTTATTATCTGGAAGGCTGCAGCAATTGGTTGTGAAGGAAACACAGGTGTGTGTCTTTCCTTTCTGAATTTTTATGCTATACTATGCATATCCAGTGATACATAGTTCACTTGATACTCATGGAAATTTCTTCTCTTTACAGAAGGACCCTCCGAAGTGCGGAAGTGTCTTCTGCAACGTCCGCAGCAAGAGCCTCTGCGGACATGAGTTTGGTAGGAGACACGCAGCATGCGCTGTCTCCAAGGGGGATCTCCGGTATTGGGACCCTCAGGTATGTACTGTGTGCGTTAATCTAATTACGGAGGCCTTTGATTCCCCTAGGATGGCGGAATCAAGGGATATAGCAAGGGAGAAGCTTCGTACCTGGGTAAGGGGCTTCCAGAAGAACACCTCTGGACCTTATCTTCCAAGTGAGAAGATGAGGGCGTATCTTTTCCCTAAGGCATCAGCTGATGCAGTGATTCCCCAGCCTCAAGAGGAGATCCCCCAAGTTCCGATCCAGGTGGATGCTGAAGTCTCGGTCGCTATGCAAGACATCCAGTTAGATGACAGGATGTCTGTCGTGGACGAGCGTCTGGAGGAAGACCTCCTGGCAGAAGCCCAGGGTGAAGTTCAAGCCCCAGACGTTGTAGAGGAAGAGGTCGACGAGGTGTCGGCTACTCCGGTTCAGATCCTGGAGCCTATTCCCTCAACATCGGCCGGTCTCCCAGTAGAGCTGGGACAGGCCCTCTCCTCCATTGTTGGAATGATCCATCAGATGCAGAAGGAGAATCAGGAGAAGGCGGCTGCAATGCAACTGCGGATGCAGAGCCTTGCAGAATCATATGGGCCCCAGAAAAGGCTCAATGTGAAAGACCTTCCCTTGTGCTCAGATGCTAAACCATGTGTCCGGGTGATGAAGGAACCAGCTTCAAAGGAGGAGACAGAGCCGAAGGAGGTCATAGTGATGGACCATACAAAGGCTTAAGCTCTGCTTTCATCCTCGTTGAAAGAGAGGGGCTTCTCTAACTCAAAGGTAGGTGCATTGAGCAAGAAGCTCCCTTTCTTTGTGTCCTCTCCTGCTAGAGCCTTCCCCTTTTTACAGAAAGGGTTTGCGGCTGTACTAAAAGCAGTCGAGGCCGACAAGCCTTGCCCCGCTCCCTGGAGGAGTGTAAACCCTTGTCGCTGGCCCTACCTATGGACCACAAAGACTGGAAGGACGTCCATCTTACGTTCTCAGTTGGGAAGTTGAAGGCTGATATCGCCAGACATCAGTTCGGCGAGGACCTCCCTAAGCTGTCTGACTTTCTCTTGCAGAGAGAGTTCAAGACAAAAGAAAGACTGGCTGCCTCAATGTCTCTTCAGACTACACTTGAGACGATGGCAAGTGACCCCCAAGGTCCATGAAATGTTCATGGTGGTGGCCAAGACTCATCTGGCCACAGTGACGAAGGACCTTTATGGCTTCGTCAAGGCGAGGAGAGCTTGTAGGGAGTTCGTGTTCACCTCGGCTACGGTGAGGCACGAGCCAAGGAAACTAATCTCCTCCAACATTTGGGGCAAAGACCTTTTCCCTACCGATTTGGTCAAAGAAGTAGTTGATAAGGCCGCCTTGGAGAATAGAAATCTTCTCCAGAAGTGGGGCCTGGCTATCAAAAGAAAGTCTTCCCCGGATGAGGGTCCTCAACCAAAGAGGAAGACTATGAGGACTAGGCTACCGTCTCGGCCAGCCAAGCCTTTTAGACAGCAACAGCAACTGCAATTGCCATTGCCTCCAGTGCCCCAGATCGTGGCACAAACCCCGACCACTTTTCAGTGGGTACCCCAGGCCGTGTCGACACAGTCCACGGCATTTACCCCATCGTTCGAAGTTCAGTCTACTTCCTTTCGAGCAAAGCCTAGAGGGGCAGCCAGAGGCTCGTCTGGGCGCCCCTCAAGGGGAAGGGGATTAAGGGGTGGTCGTGGTCAGGGAGGCAAGTCCTCGGGACGGCAGTCCAAGTGGGATGATACCGGTAGGAGGGAGACTTCTGAAATTTCGGGATCGGTGGACCTTCGATCCCTGGGCCCACAGCCTACTCAAGAATGGACTGGGCTGGAGCTGGTACAGCACTCCACCCCCGGGCCTTCGGGTTTTCCAACACTCCACCCCCGTTCTGGAGGAATACGTTCAAGAACTGTTGGAGAAAAATGTGATCCGAAAGGTGAAGTCCATCAAATTCCAAGGGAGGCTGTTTTGTGTTCCCAAGAAAGACTCGGAAAAGCTCAGAGTCATTCTGGACTTGTCACCACTCAACAAGTTCATAGTGTATTGCATATTCAAGATGCTAACACTGCAACACATAAGGACCTTACTGCCCAAGAGGGCATATTCCGTCTTTATAGACTTGTCAGACGCCTATTGCCACATTCCAATCAACCGTCGACTCTCCCCCTACCTAGGGTTCAGGCTACAACGAAGACTATACGCCTTCAGAGCCATGCCATTTGGGCTAAACATAGCCCCAAGGATTTTTACGAAGCTTGCGAGCGTAGCTCTCAAACAATTACGCCTAAAGGGAATTCAGGTAGTAGCCTACCTGGACGACTGGTTGGTGTGAGCAGCATCCGAGACAGAATGCTTGCAAGCTTCCAGTCAAGTGATCCGAGTTCCTAGAGTACCTAGGTTTCAAGATCAACAGAAAAAAAGTCTCGACTTTCTCCATCTCAAAAGTTCCAGTGGCTGGGAATCCACTGGGACCTTTTGTCACACCGTTTCTCCATCCCGGCGAAGAAAAGGAGGGAGATAGGGGGTTCTGTCAAGAGACTTCTAGATTCCGAAAGGATATCAAGACGCGAACAGGATAGAGTACTGAGCTCTCTCCAGTTTGCTTTGGTGACAGACCCAGGTGCTAAGAGCACAGCTAAAGGATGCAACCGGAGTTTGGAGAAGTTATGCATCAAACGTGCGGAAGAGATCTGAGAAGACCAGTTCCGCTTTGGCTACGTAATCTTCTCAGGCCTTGGTCCCAAGCCAGACATCTAAAGAAGTCGGTTCTTCTTCAGCCACCTCCCCCGTCGGTGACGATTCACTCAGACGCCTCGAAGGAGGGATGGGGAGGTCACTCTCATCGGAAAAAAGTCCAGGGGACTTGGTCCAAGCTATTCAAGACTTTTCACATAAACTTTCTAGAAGCTATGGCAGTGCTCCTTACCTTAAAGAAAGTTTTCCCGCGTCACTCGATCCACATAAGGTTGGTGATGGACAGCGAGGTAGTTGTGAGATGCTTGAATCAACAAGGATCGAGGTCACCACCTCTCAACCTGGTGATGTTGGCCATCTTCCGATTGGCGGAAAAGAAAAAGTGGTACCTGTCGGCAGTTCACCTTCAAGGAGTCCGCAATGTGACAGCGGACGCTCTATCCAGGTTCACACCGATAGAGTTGGAATGGTCCTTGGACGCAGGATCATTCTCCTTCATTCTGAATCAAGTCCCAGAACTGCAGATAGACCTCTTTGCGACGAAAGACAACAAGAAGTTGCCCCTGTACGTGTCCCTGTACGAGGACCCCTTAGCGGAAGCAGTGGACGTGATATCCCTCAACTGGAACAGAGGGTCCAGGATTTATCTGTTCCCTCCTCACAACCTTCTGTTGAGGGTCCTCAACAAACTGAGATCCTTCAAGGGGGGTAGCGGCAATAGTAGCCCACAAGTGGCCGAACAGCGTGTGGTTCCCCCTGGCATTGGAACTACAGTTGAAGTTTGTACCGCTACCAGATCCAGTTCTGACCCAGCGAGTCCAGAAGTCGACTGTCTGTGCTTCATTACAGAAAACCCGGACCCTGCAGCTCATGATTTTCTCTCCCTAGCGGTGAGAAAGCGTTTCGGGATTTCGAAAGCCAGCATAGACTTCCTAGAGGAATATAAGTGCAAATCTACTAGAAGGCAATATGAGTCATCTTGGAGAAAATGGGTGGCCTTTGTCAAGGCGAAGAATCCGCAGGAGATCTCGACAGACTTCTGCTTATCTTTCTTCATCCACCTCCATGGTCAAGGATTGGCAGCTAACACGATTTCAGCGTGTAAGTCTGCTTTGACAAGACCCATTCTATATGCCTTCCAGGTCGACCTAGGTAACGAGTTCTTTAATAAAGTTCCGAAAGCCTGCGCTAGGCTCAGACCTTCAGCACCTCCAAAGGCCATTTCATGGTCTTTAGACAAAGTTCTTCATTTCGCTTCTCTGTTGAGCAATGAAGAGTGTGCGTTAAAGGATTTGACACAAAAAGTTATTTTCCTATTTGCACTCGCGTCCGGGGCCAGGGTTAGTGAGATTGTAGCCCTCTCGAGAGAGGCAGGTCGTGTTCAGTTCCTGGATGGGGGAGAACTGAACCTGTTTCCGGATCCTACGTTTCTCGCCAAGAATGAGTTACCCACCAACAGGTGGGGTCCCTGGAGAATCTGCCCTCTGAAAGAAGATGCATCTCTATGTCCAGTAGAATGCCTAAAGGTCTATCTTCATAGAACTTCAGACTTCAAGGGTGGTCAACTATTCAGGGGAGAAACATCAGGCTCAAATTTATCTCTGAATCAACTCAGAGCGAAAATCACATATTTTATTCGCAGGGCGGATCCTGACAGTACACCCGCAGGTCACGATCCGAGGAAAGTTGCCTCATCCTTAAATTTCTTTAATTGTATGGATTTTGAACATCTACGTTCATACACTGGCTGGAAGTCTTCCAGAGTGTTCTTTCGCCACTATGCGAAGCAAGTAGAGGAACTAAAGAGATCTGTGGTAGCAGTGGGTCGCGTCGTTAACCCTACTGTTTAACTCTGCGAGGAACAGTGGTTTTAATTTGGACGATTAATTCCAGGGTGAGTGTGTAGTTACATACTGTACTACAAACTAAGTGAGGGCACTGAGTTGCCCATGTAGACTGTTCCATTTCCAAAGGTGAACCTAGCATAAGTGCAGACATGTGTGCTGAGCGTTTCTAATGCTAATGTCATTGATTTGTAATACAGACTTTTATGACTTTGATACCTCGGTATCTTAAAAGTGGCATTTAATGTTTTTTCTTTCAGATAAACAAGTTCTGTTTACTATCATACTTATGCTTAAAGTTTTGGGTTATCCTCTTCTTATATATATATATATATATATATATATATATATGTGGTTAACCTGTCTGTTTATTGTCTGTCAATGATCTGGTTCTTGAGAACCTTGCGTCTCCTTCACCTGTGTCAATTTATTGGTATAATTGAGCATTCATTCTATGTACCTTATCTGGGATAATTCTAATAGAATTGTTCCTTTATGCAAGCTATGTTGCATTGGTTTATGCTTTCCCTTAACGGGAGGACCCCGTCCCATAAGGGGACGATGGCGGTTTTACTAGTTTCCTCCTATGCGGATATAAACCTTTGCCCAATACAAGTATTGTGCGAAGAACTGATCGATATTTCATATTGACGCAGTGGTTCTTTACAAACTATGCTTTACTTAATATAGGGCGAGACCACTATATTAGCTTGCCTGGTATTCATACATAGGTATATGTACTCTTCGAGACTTTTCCAGAGTCTAGTAGGACTCTTCCCTGTAGGGGGCAGGAAGCTCTAACATGGTTTATAGTTAGTTGAAAAGATGTATAACGGTAACATCTTAGGTCTCTAGGTCTAGTCGACCGGGAAAAATTACCTCCGGGGAGTACGGCACGTTCTGAGAATCCACAGATACAGTAATGCTCTGGTATACTTCCATCAGGACGACATGGCTTGAGCCCAAAAAACGGATTTTGAGCGAAGCGAAAAATCAATTTTTGGGTGAGATGGCCATGTCTTCCTGATGGACCCGCCCTTCCCTTTCTAAGAAAGGGCTGTAGGACCCCTTCCTACATACAGTATCTGTAGCACCTCGTGTACGCTACAAGGAATACAGATGGCGCCAGGATTGGCGCCAGGCACGCTTACGAAACGGGAGATAGGGAGCCTTGGGAGCGGCTCCCCCTTTTTCTTTCCCGAATTCGTTTCTTGCCAATAGCCCCCTGCGATACGTAATCTCTGTTCGAGGTGCAGATTGCCATGTGGCGTGTCAAGAATACGTCCTCTGATATGTCGCGATATCCCTTTCACGAGGGATATTCGCTCCAGGAGTGAGAATTCTGGTACCTTAAGGTAAATTCTCTGGGAATATCGCCGTAGTTGTAATATACCCTAGGAAGCTACCCTGTAGGAACTTGTAATATACCCTAGGAAGCTACCCTATAGGAACTTCCATCAGGACGACATGGCCATCTCACCCAAAAATAGATTTTTCGCTTCGCTCAAAATCCGTTATATATATATATATATATATATATATATATATATATATATATATATAGGGGATTTATTGGTTAGCTACAACCCTAGTAGGAAAAGCAGTATGCTATAAGCCCAAGGGCTCCAGCAGGGAAAAATAACCCAATGGGGAAAGGAAATAAACGGAATAATGGTGAAAGTAGAAACCAATTTAAAGAAAATATCTTGGAATTCGGAATAATAATAATAATAATAATAATAATAATAATAATAATAATAATAGTAATAATGATAATAATAATAATAATGATAATAATAATAATAATAATAATGATAATAATAATAATAAAAGGATAGAGTTATCTATCCTTTCTAATAGTAATGAGGGAGGTAAATCTTTGGTTTCATTCCCAATTAAAATCAAACAATTGAACAAATAAACAAACAGAGTGAAGCATATTAAGTTTCACAAGAAACCTTCTTTTCTAACAACCAAAATCTGCTGAAACCTTTTTATTACCTCAGAAATTTGAAGAATTTGTATAAAAAGATTTGTATGAAAATATTCGTATAAAATATTCTAGAATATTTGTATTGAAAGGTTTTGTAAAAAATATTTTATAATATTTGTATAAAATATTCGTATAAAATAATCTAAAATAATTGTATAAAGATACTCGAATAAAAATATTTGTACATTATGAAATTATTTGTATAATATATTCGAATAAATCATTGTATAAAAATATTTGTATAAATATAATAGTATAAATCATTCGTATAGAGAGATCTTTATAAAAATGTTCATATAAATTATTTGCATAGAAATATTTGTACAACATATTCGTATAAAAGAGAAAAACCAAAACTACGACCTATGATTTATTGCCTCTCCTTTATATTGTCTCTCCCTTTCTTGTTTAATCCAGACCAGAAATGATATATATTGTGTTGTTCTTTCCATTGACTTTTGCACTTGAAAAAATAAAGGAAAAACTTGGACTCAAAACCTGCAAAGGATCTTTTCTCGTGGCAGTATTCGAAATGAAAAGATTCTTCACCTATTTTCTCTATATGTGAAAAGAAGAGTTGATTTATTTCTTTCTGTGTGTGCGGTTGGTGTGTGTGTGTGTGTGTGTGTGTTTTTTTTTTTTTTTTGAGAGAGAGAGAGAGAGAGAGAGAGAGAGAGAGAGAGAGAGAGAGAGAGAGAGAGTTTCCATTTTCTGCCAAGATTCATTTGGTCTTAAAAGGATTTCATCTGTTAATAATAATAATAATAATAATAATAATAATAATAATAATAATAATAATAATAATAATAATAATAATAATAATAATAATAATAATAATAATAGTTAATCTATTTTTGAAGCTGACTATATATTAATATACTTTATGTTATTGCTCTGACAATTCAAATGCATACAACTTTACGCCATGAATTACATTTTGATATTTCAACGTTTCAAATAAATATGGAAAACAATATTTTCCCCCCACATAATTTATACCACAAATAACAATAAACTAAATTCAAGCGTTAAACGTTTGTTATAGATTAGTTCTATTAGAGAAATGCTTTATTGCATTGGATTAAATACATATTTCATTGTTTGCCTTCGGCTGTGAGATTCTATTGGTTACGAGAGATGGACTATTTATTTTGATCAATTAACAGTGTTGATATTTGTGATTTTTGTAACTCACTGGTCCTAATGCTGAATAAGTTGTACGGTTATGTACGAAGTCAAGTCAAATACCTAAGCGCAATTAGTCCTTTAAAGTTAAAACGGACGAGAGAGAGAGAGAGAGAGAGAGAGAGAGAGAGAGAGAGAGAGAGAGAGAGAGAGAGAGAGAGAGATTTAAAGCTGAGGATAATTCCAACTTAATAAGCCACTGCTTCCAAGAAGGAAAGAACATCCTAAGACAAAAATATCTAGATAAAAATTGTTTTTTCCCTTTTACTTCTGCTAAGGAAACTGTCTCATTCCACGAGTGTCTCTCTTACAACCTTTTCCTCAGCGCCTTCCTCCTTCACATGATGGGAGTCTCTCTTTGGCATAAAGATGAGCAGGGACAGAAAAAAGGGATTTGGCCAAAAAAAAGCTTTTTTTGTTTTTAGGGCGTGGTTGAAGACGTGTATCTATGTATGTATGAAAATCCTTTTGGGATAAGAAGGTTTATTTAAATATGGGCTCAAATCATCCTGCTTCCCATGTTACAGGAAAAGGGATAATTGAATAAAAATTAATTCCTTGCAAGGATTATTTCTTCAGCTATGATAAAACCATTATTGGAAAAATTCGAATATCCGATGGTGAAGAATTTGAGATTTTGTGGCTGGGACATCGAACGATGTTCCGAGACAACACCTAGTGAAAATCGATGACTTACATCACTGGTAAAGAAAAGACTTTGATAAGAAAATATACCCATTTACACATATTTACAATATCCTCTTGAGACATTGAATTTTCCTTCGTGTATCAGTAACACCTTGATGGCTTTCACATTGTTCTTAGTATTTGGAATAATTACCATAATCATATCTTCTTTAGTGTTTGAATCAAAAGTTCAATAAATATGTAAATATTTCACAATCTTATGTATTGTTACAGTCGTTTAAATTCGATTACTTTTTAAGAACTCAATGCGCCATCTTGTGAAGTTCCTCAACTATTGTCACTTTCGCATCAGAGAAAAATCTTCCCCCTTGATATCTAGTATCACTATTAACAAAAAAGAACAGAGAGAGAGAGAGAGAGAGAGAGAGAGAGAGAGAGAGAGAGAGAGAGAGAGAGAGAGACAGAGAGAGAGAGAGAGAGAGAGAGAGAGAGAGAGAGAGAGAGAGAGAGAGAGAGAGTGAGTTTTTTCTTGAAAATAGTTTTCCCTTCATTTCACAGGACGCTAAACCATACCAGGATTCCCCTCTCGGAACATCTTCCTCAGCACCTTCTTCAAAGGACACTGACTCTCTCCACAAGTCCCTCTCTTAGAACCCCTTCCTTAGTGCCTTCTTCAAAGGACGCTGACACTTTCCAGGAACTTCTCTCTTAGAGCCTCTTCCCCCAGGGTCTTCTTCAACGGAAACTGACTCTTTCCAGGAGTCCCTCTCGTACAACTTTTTCCTTAGTGCCTTCTTCAAAGGACACCGACTCTTTCCAGGAGCCACTCTCTTAGAACCTCTTCCTCAGTGCCTTCTTCAAAGGACACTGACTCTTTCCAGGTGACCCTTTTCTTAGAACCTCTTCCTCATTGCCATCTTCAAAGGACACCGGCTCTTTCCAGGAGCCCCTTTCTTAGATCCCATTCCTAAATACCCTCTTCAAAGGACACCTACTCTTTCCAGAACCCCATATCATAGAACTTCTTCCTCAGTGCCTCTTTCAAAGGACAACCACTCTTTCCAGAATCCTCTATCTTAGAACCTCAGCGCCTCAGTGCTTCAGCACCTACTTCAATAGACACCAACTATTTCCATGATCCTCTATCTTAAAAATTCTTCCTGAGCCTCTCCTTCAAAGGACTCCGATTCTTCCCAAGAGTCCCTCTTTTAGAACCTCTCCTTCAGTGCATTCTTTGAAGGATACTCTTTTATACCCTCTTCCTCAGCGCGTCTTCTTGAAAAGATTCCGACTCTTTCCAAGAGTCCCTCTCCTAGAACCACTCCCTCAGCTCTTTCTTCATAGGGCGCTAAATCTTTCCAGGAGCCCCTCTCTTAGAATCTTTTCCTCAGCGCCGTCTTCACAGGACACTGAATCTTTCCACGAGTCCCTCTCTTAGAACTTTTTCCTCAGCGCTTTCTTCAAATGACCCAGACTCTTTCCAAGATTCCCACTCTTAGAAATTTTTCCTCAGCGCCTTCTTCAAATGACACAGACTCTTTCCAAGATTCCGTCTCCTAGAACTTTTTCCTCAGCGTCTTCTTCAAATGACACCAACTCTTTCCAAGAGTCCCTCTCTTAGAATTTTTTCCTCAGCAACTTCTTCAAATGACACCGACTCTTTCCAAGAGTGTTTAACTTAGAACTTTTTCCTCAGAGCCTTCTCCAAATGACACAGACTCTTTCCAAGAGTCCCTCTCTTAGAACTTTTTCCTAAGCGCTTTCTTCAAAGGACACCGACTCTTTCCAAGGGTCCCTCTCTTAGAACTTTTTCCTCAGCAAATTCATCAAATGACACCGACTCTTTCCAAGAGTCAATCTCTTAGAACTTTTTCCTCAGCGCCTTCTTCAAATGACACCGACTCTTTCCAAGTGTCCCTCTCTTAGAAATTTTTCCTCAGCGCCTTCTTCAAATGACACTGACTATTTCCAAGACTCCCTCTCTTAGAACTTTTTCCTCACCGCCTTCTTCAAATGACACCGACTCTTTCCAAGAGGCCCTCTATTAGAATTTTTCCCTCAGCACCTTCTTTAAATGATACCGACTCTTTCCAAGAGTCCCTCCCTAAGACCTTTTTTCTCAGCGTCTTCTTCAAATGACACAGACTCTTTCCATGAGTCACTCTCTTAGAACTTTTTTCTCAGCACCTTCTTCAAATGACACCGACTCTTTCCAAGAGTCCCTCTCTTAGAACTTTTTCGTCACCGCCTTCTTCAAATGACACTGACTCTTCCCAAGAGTCCCTCTCTTATAATTTTTCCTCAGCGCCTTCTTCAAAGGACATTGACTCTTTCCAAGAGTCCCTCTCTTAGAATTTTTTCCTCAGCCCTTCATCAAATGACACCGACTCTTTCCAAGAGTCCCTCCCTTAGAACTCTTTCCCCAGCGCCTTCTTCAAATGACACAGACTCTTTCCAAGAGTCCCTCTCGTAGAACTCTTTCCTCAGCGCTTTCATTATATGACACCGACTCTTTCCAAGAGTTCTTTTCTTAGAACTTTTTTCCTCAATGCCTTCTTCAAAAAACACAGACCCTTTCCAAGAATCCCTCTCTTAGAACTTTTTCCTCAGCCCATTTTTCAAATGACACTGACTCTTTCCAAGAGTCCCTCAATTAGAATTTTTTCCTCAGCGCCTTCTTCAAATAACACCGACTATTTTCAAGAGTCCCTCTCTTTTAATTTTTCCTCAGCGCTTTCTTCAAAAGGACAGCGACTCTTTCCAAGAGTCCCTCTCTTAGAACTTTTTCCTCAGCCCCTTCATCGAATGGCACCGACTCTTTCTAAGAGTCTATCTCTAAGAACTTTTTTTCTCAGCACCTTCTTCAAATGTCACCGACTCTTTCCAAGAGTCCCTCTCTTAGAACTTTTTTCTCAGCACCTTCTTCATATGACACCGACTATTTCCAAGAGTCCCTCTCTTAGAACTTTTCCCTCAGTGCCTTCTTCAAATGATACCGACTCTTTTCAAGAGTCCCTCTCTTAGAACGTTTTCCTCAGCACCTTCTTCAAATGACACCGAGTCTCACCAAGAGTCCCTCTCTTAGAACTTTTTTCCCACCGCCTTCTTCAAATGACACTGACTCTTTCCAAGAGTCCCTCTCTTAGAAATTTCTCCTCAGCACCTTCATCAAATGACACCGACTCTTTTCAAGAGTCCCTCTCCTAAAACTTTTACCTCGGAGCCTTCTTGAAATGACACCGACTCTTCCCAAGAGTTCCTCTCTTAGAGCTTTTTCCTCAGCGCCTTCTTCAAATGACACCGACTCCTTCCAAGTGTCCCTCTCTTAGAACTTATCCTCAGCGCCTTCTTCAAATGACACCAACTCTTTCCAAGAGTCCCTCTCTTAGAACTTTTTCCTCAGCGCCCTCTTCAAATGACCCCGACTATTTCCAAGAGTCCCTCTCTTAGAACTTTTTCCTCAGCGCCTTCTTCAAATGACCCCGACTATATCCAAGAGTCCCTCTCTTACAACTGTTTCCTCAGCCCCTTCATCAAATGACACCGACTCTTTCCAAGAGTCTATCTCTTCAAACTTTTTTCTCAGCACCTTCTTCAAATGACACCGACTCTTTCCAAGAGTCAATCTCTTAGAACTTTTTCCTCAGCACCTTCTTCAAATGACACCAACTATTTCCAAGAGTCCCTCTCTTATAACTTTTCCCTCAGTGCCTTCTTCAAATGATACCGACTCTTTTCAAGAGTCCCTCTCTTAGAACGTTTTCCTCAGCGCCTTCTTCAAAAGACACCGACTCTCTCCAAGAGTCCCTCTCTTAGAACTTTTTTCCCACCGCCTCCTTCAAATGACACTGACTCTTTCCAAGAGTCCCTCTCTTAGAAATTTCTCCTCAGCACCTTCATCAAATGACACCGATTCTTTCCAAGAGTCCCTCTCCTAAAACTTTTACCTCAGCGCCTTCTTGAAATGACACCGACTCTTCCTAAGAGTCCCTTTCTTAGAACTTTTTCCTCGGCGCCTTCTTCAAATGACCCCGACTATTTCAAAGAGTCCCTCTCTTAGAATTTTTTCCTCAGCGCCTTCTTCAAATGACACCGACTCCTTCCAAGTGTACCTCTCTTAGAACTTATCCTCAGCGCCTTCTTCAAATGACACCAACTCCTTCCAAGAGTCCCTCTCTTAGAACTTTTTTCCTCAGCGCCTTCTTCAAATGACACCGACTCCTTCCAAGTGTCCCTCTCTTAGAACTTATCCTCAGCGCCTTCTTCAAATGACACCAACTCCTTCCAAGATTCCCTCTCTTAGAACTTATCCTCAGCGCTTTCTTCAAATGACACTCACCCTTTCCAAGAGTCCCTCTCTTTAAACAAACTTTTCCCTCAGCGCCTTCTTCAAAGGACTGCGGCTCTTGCCAGGAGCCTCTCTCTTGGAACCTCTTAAACTCTTCCTTAGTGATTTCTTTAAAAGAGCGGAAAATAAAAAAAGTTAGTTATTTCTGGTATATTCAAAATTATATATGTGTGCAAGGGAGGAGTTATGTATTATTCCTTTTGTTTGTCGAAATTTTCTGTGTATGCTTTTTTTGTGAAACTATTGAGGTATGTTCTTCACTTATACAAGTTTGGTAAAGGTAGATCTATTTGTATATAATTTTTAAATTATCAAAGTTATTTGAGAATTATAGCGAAACTGAATTCTAAACTTGCTATTTTTCTTCAACTTTAATTTTGGCACAAGTAAGTTCATTTGTATATATTTAATTATCCCGATTATTAGGGAAATTTAATGAAACAAGAGTATTTTACGTCGAATTTTTCTTTAAATATTGAATGAAACAAGAGTATCATTCAATGATTTTCTCTTCAAATATTGAATGAAACAAGAGTATTAATCTTCTTTTTTTTTCTTTAAATATAATAAAAGAAATATGGGAAAAATTTCGACTTTCTGATGATGAAAGGCGTGAGATTTTGAGGCTGTGACATCGAACGATAGTCTCAGGAAACACTATTGGAAACCGATGCCTCATATCACAAGAAAAGGAAACATTAGCTCAAAATGGATTATTCTCTGTTTTTACATATTTCTAATATCCCTTTGTTTTCTCCTATTCCTTGGCATCGCTTAAAACGTCAATTGAATTTGCGAATTCTGTATTCAGTTTAGGAATAATCAGCATTTTAAAATTTCAAGTTTCGGAATCGAGAACTTAATAACTATGTAAATATTTAATAATCTTATATTTTCTAATACTGTTTATTATTTCATCATTGGCGTTCGTCTTTAAAAACTTTTAGGAATAATTTTTTTCTTGTGCAATTTTACCTAATAAGAGATCTTGAAAAATTCCGTCCGGAAGTAATCTAATTCTTATATCGAAAATTAACATCAACAAAACATAATTTTGACTTTCTTTACTTGGTCATCTAGAGGTTTTCAACATTCTTAACTTTTAACAGATGATTGATCTCTAGAAATATTATTCTAATGAAGGAATAATTTGATGTTCTTTGCACTACGGTATTCAAAGGTTTTAATGTCGCTCATGAATGGCCCAGGTAAGGGACAGGGACTTTGCCCTAGATACTGAATGTATTACATATGATCAATACCCAATCCTCCCCCCAACTCAAGCTAGGACAAGGGAGGGCTAGGTAATGGCTGCTGATGACTCAGCAGGTAGACCTGTAGGCGCCTACAAAGTCCTTTCCTTACCTTACAAGGACGGTAAGGTTGCACACATTACAAGAAACTATCGTGCTTGGTCGGGTCTCGAACCCCAGTAAACATTGTAGTGTTAATGTGCAGGGGATACTTACATAAATATCTTTCCCCTCAAATTCTTGAAGGAAAAATAGATAAATAGGCACCATGGTCAAAAATGGATTTTGTGAGGAACCACAAGGAAAAGGACGTTTTTGCGATAAAACGAACTTCTTTCAAACCCTGGATAGGTACGGTGGGTCGTTTGCGACCCCGAGCGTCAAAAAAAAACAGGTTTTTCTCACGTGACTCACCCCCGTGACTGAATTTGTGGGTGATCGACCTGCAGGAGGTGTCTCCCCTACACGCTCTAGTAGTGTCCAGATGTGCATTGCTGTAGCTGTACTCCTTCCCCGATTTCTGAGACGCGTCGGGGTCGTTCGCGTCCGAGTTTACCCTTCTAGGGTAGTTTGCATAATTATCAAAGTTATTACGTATTATGAAATTGTCGTAGAATGGTGCAACTTGTATAGGTTATCAGTTGTGGAAAGTCTTGGTGGATTGTTTGGCTACCATGTGCATGTTTTTTTTTTTTTAGTTAAAATGTCGTTCATCACCACGAGGACCATTTTACCGCGAGTGCCCCTTTCTCATTTTTTTTCATTTTTTTTGCCAAGTCATTTTTCCGTAAGATATTGCCAAATAGTGTCGTAAAACTTTTGCTTGTTTAGTGTTGGAAAGTGTGTCTAGATGATCTGGCTACCCATGCATGACTTTGTTTTTGTCAGATACGACGTAGTTATTGGTATATTGGGTATTTAACTGCGGTTACCAATTTCTGTTTTTTTTTCAATATTTGTAAAAATTACTACGTAGTAAGGAATTGCCGTATATTATTCATTTTTTTTTCATGTTTATGTGTTAGAAAGTGTGCCTTGATGGTTAGGCTAACACGTGCATGTCTTTTTTTTTATCTGAGATGTCGTATATTAGAATGTCGGGCATTTTACCGCGAGTGTCCCTTTTTCCTTTTTTTTCATTTTTTTGCCAAGTCATTTTTCCGTAAGATATTGCGAAATAGTGTCGTAAAACTTTTGCTTTTTTAGTGTTGGAAAGTGTGTCTAGATGATCTGGCTACCCATGCGTGATTTTGTTTTTGTCAGATACGACGTAGTTATTGGTATATTGGGTATTTAACTGCGGTTGCCAATTTCTGTTTTTTTTCAATATTTGTAAAAATTTACTACGTAGTAAGGAATTGCCGTATATTATTGATTTTTTTTTCATGTTTATGTGTTAGAAAGTGTGCCTTGATGGTTGGGCTAACACGTACATGTCTTTTTTTTTTATCTGAGATGCCGTATATTAGAATGTTGGGCATTTTTCCGCGAGTGCCCCTTATTATTTGTTTTGCATTTTTTTGCTTAGTCATGTTACCGTAAGGAATTGGCAAGTAGTGTCGCAAAACTTATATTTTTATAGTGTTGGAAAGTGTTTTTAGATGATCTGGCTACCCATGCCTATTTTTTTTTTAGCCAGATATGGCGTATATATAAGTATGTGTTCGATTTTCCTGTGATTGCCATTTTTTCGTTTTTTCCCATTTCTTTCAAAATTACTACGTACTAAGGAACTATCACAGAGTAATATTTCATTTATATGTTTATTTGTCGGAAAATGTGCCTTGATGGTTTGCCTAGCACGTGGCTGAAATTTTTTTTTCTGAAATGCCGTATATTAGAATGGCCATTTTTCCACGAGTGCCCCTTTTTATTTGTTTTGCATTTTTTTGCTTAGTCATGTTACCGTAAGGAATTGGCAAGTAGTGTCGCAAAACTTATAATTTTATAGTGTTGGAAAGTGTTTCTAGATGATCTGGCTACCCATGCCTATCTTCTTTTTTTAGCCAGATATGGCGTATATATAGGTATGTGTTCGATTTTCCTGTGATTGCCATTTTTTCGTTTTTTCCAATTTCTTTCAAAATTACTACGTACTAAGGAACTATCACAGAGTAATTATTCATTTAGATGTTTATTTGTCGGAAAATGTGCCTTGATGGTTTGACTAGCACGTGGCTGAATTTTTTTTCTTCTGAAATGCCGTATATTAGAATGTTAGCCATTTTTCCTCGAGTGCCCCTTTTTATTTGTTTTGCATTTTTTTGCTTAGTCATGTTACCGTAAGGAATTGGCAAGTAGTGTCGCAAAACTTATATTTTTATAGTGTTGGAAAGTGTTTCTAGATGATCTGGCTACCCATGCCTATCTTTTTTTTAGCCAGATATGGCGTATATATAGGTATGTGTTCGATTTTCCGGTGATTGCCATTTTTTCGTTTTTTCCCAATTCTTTCAAAATTACTACGTACTAAGGAACTATCACAGAGTAATGATTCCTCTAGATGTTTATTTGTCGGAAAATTTTGTTTACTTTTTTTTTGATTGAATATCATCAAATTTTTTTAGCTAAAATATTGTTTTACATTTTTTTTTTCGATTTTATTTCCCTTCAAAAAAAATTTTTTGGGTCAGAATTTTAATTTTATATTCGTAAAATAATCGACAATTATCCAGCAACCCACCATACAATTTTTATGCATATCCAATAATAATTAGATTAGTAAATAACACCTTGAAATTGACATACCCTTCCTACATTTCAAGTGGCAGATTAGGGAGTCTGAGTCAGTGTGGTTGGCGGCCATTTTGTGGACATATCCGAAGCGTAAGCTGCCCTATCTATATATATTCTTGTTCCCTATAGAATTTGTGATATTTTGGTATATTTTTACCTGCATAAATATCATATTATATATTAAATATATGTATTTTTTTACGGAATTTCTAAGTACTCAAAAAATTACCTTTAGATATGGCCCCTGATATAAATGTAATTTACAAAATAATGAAGATTTTTTTACATATTTCTATTTTAGGATAACATATGTTTATTCCCTAAAAAAATTAGCCACTTCCTATTTCATTTGGGTACCCAAAAAAATTCATGAAATTTGGACAAATTTTTTTGGCCAAAAAAAGTTACCCTTTTTTTCTCATTTCAGATCTTCACCTCCATGGGTCTGACTTAATCCAAAATACATCAAGATGTGTCCTAAACATTCAAGAATCAATTCCTAAAAGGATTTGTGTATATATGTATAAACTTTTTTTTTATGAATTTTTATGTCAGGTCTTTTTTTTTTCTACTTAATTTTTTAAAATATTTATAATAAATAGTTTTTCTGCAGATGAGTAGTATTTATCTATACAGTTGTTTTAAGCATTCATTGAAGTTTTTTTTGGCAAAAGAAAAAAGGAGGTTACTGCAAAAACTGATTTTTCAAGAATTTTTTTTGGCGTCGGGGTCGTTCGCGTCCGAGTATACCCTTAAAGGGGTGTCCGAGGACCGTACCTATCCAGGGTTAAAAAAGAAAAGAAAAACAATTTGAAACATGAAATATAGACGTCGACTATACTTAATAGCTCGATGATACTTCGCTTAACACTTAAATTAGGGAAATAAGTAATTGCTTTCCAATAACTCTTTCCCACTCTGAGATGTTAAGATTTCTCCTCGGGAAGAGATATTGCTGACTTTCCAAACCCTGTATCTATTTTCTTCTTCAAAAAGTTCAAATGTTTCCTTTGGGTTAAACCTTTTTTCTCCCCATTTCTATTCATTGCTTTCTTTGAGCTTGGGCAAGAGAGGGGGATTTGTTTTGATGTTGGTCCCATCCGAAATTCACATGGCAATCATTTCCTCCTCTGGTTGGAAGAATTGCAGAGAAATAAATATAAACAAATTCCCTATATATATATATATATATATATATATATATATATATATATATATATATATATATATATATATATATATATATATATAACATTAAGGAAAGATAGACATAATGAATTGAAAAAAAGGATAAAAAAAAAAACAATTATCAGCAAACGGAATACATTAACTGTCATTTTGAATTTCCACATAAAATATATTCGTCTAAAACTTTTGGCATTTGACCACAGGTGCAAAATGAAAACTGTCTTTATTGTCTACATATTCAATATTCTTTTTCATCATTTCATTACTAATCATCAAACGCTGACGATTTTATCTTTATTACATATTTCAACTAGAAAATAATTCACGGATCTGCAGTTAATCAATATAGAAGACAATTCTTATACATTATTCTAATATTTCAAGAAATACGAAAGAAATCTTGTTGTTGTTAGGTATTAAGTTATCTGTTATCATTTCCCACACCTATAAACATTGTCTCTCTTGTATTAAGAAGGGGAATTCATACCTTCTGTTGAAAAATCTTCCTATTGATCGATCTGACTCAATATATCAGTAAGTTAGGTTAGGTTTGGTTAGATTGGTTACGTTAGGTTAGGTAAAGTATGAAAGTTAAAATATATGACTCTGGTGTCCATGTAATATATTGTGCATAAGATCCACAAATGTGAAATACGTGACAATTAATGACTTATACATTTTTTTTTTTTTTGTACATCATTCCCAAATATCTTGGCTACTAAATTAGAAATGATTTCCATTATCGAAGATTATTACGTATTTAAAGAAATTAAAATTTGCTATAAACAAAAGTTGGAATTTCGTTAACTTTCCGTCAAAGGGGCAACATGACATCCCCACCCAGCGCTATCATGAGCAGATAAGAGGCCTCAGTTTAGGAAAGGGTATTTTTCCTCCTAAACTTACCCAAAATTCGCAAAGTTGGTCATAATTATGAAGCAAACATTACGAAACATGCAGTTGTTGCTAAGGGCAGAGAGAGAGAGAGAGAGAGAGAGAGCCTTACCTTACCTTATTGCCTTATTTTTTGTTTGGGTTCCCCCAGGTCCCTCAGTGTGAGGCACCTCGTATATCCACCAGAGAGTTGCTAATACATCTTCCGGTGTATTTTGCATCTTCCAGTCTTGGATGGTCTGGGATGCATCTTAGGTATTTATCGAGCTTATTTTTAAACGCATCTACGCTCACTCCTGATATGTTTCTTAGATGAACTGGCAGCACATTAAATAGTCGCTGCATTATCGATGCTGGTGCGTAGTGGATTAATGTCCTGTGCGCCTTTCTCAGTTTACCTGGAATGCTTTTTGGCACTATTAATCTACCTCGGCTTGCTCTTTCTGATACTTTAAGCTCCATGATGTTTTCAGCAATTCCTTCTATTTGCTTCCATGCTTGTATTATCATGTAGCGTTCTCTTCTCCTTTCTAGACTGTATAGTTTTAAAAATTGCAGTCTTTCCCAGTAATCAAGGTCCTTAACTTCTTCTATTCTAGCAGTATAGGACCTTTGTACACTCTCTATTTGCGCAATATCCTTTTGGTAGTGTGGGTACCATATCACATTGCAGTACTCGAGTGTACTACGCACATAAGTTTTGTAAAGCATAATCATGTGTTCAGCTTTTCTTGTTTTAAAGTGTCTGAATAACATTCCCATTTTTGCTTTACATTTAGCCAACAGTGTTGCTATTTGGTCGTTGCATAACATATTCCTATTTAAAATTACACCAAGGTCTTTAATTGCTTCCTTGTTTGTGATTGTCTCATTATTAGGTCCTTTGTATGCATACACCATTCCTTCTCTGTTTCCATAATTTATTGATTCGAATTTATCGGAGTTAAATACCATCCTATTTATCTCCGCCCATTCATATATTTTGTTTAGATCTCTTTGTAGTGAGTTCCTATCTTCATCACAAGTAATTTCTCTACTTATTCTTGTGTCATCGGCGAAACTTCTCACTACGGAGTTTTCAACATCACAGTCTATGTCTGAGATCATAATAACAAATAGCAGTGCAGCTAATACCGTACCTTGGGGCACACCAGATATTACCTGGGCTTCATCTGATTTCTCGTCATTTGCAACCACTATCTGTTTTCTGTTTTGCAGGAATTCTTTTACCCATTTTCCTATCTTTCCCACAATATTATGCTTTCTCATTTTTTTCTCCAATATGTTATGGTCTACCTTGTCAAAGGCTTTTGCAAAATCTAGATAGATCACATCTGTGTCTTTTTCATTTATCATATTATTGTATATGTTTTCATAGTGAGCTATCAGTTGGGTCTGTGTACTTTTTCCAGGTACGAAACCGTGTTGACCCATATTGAACAAATTATTTTTGACCAAATGGTTCATTATTTTCTTTTTTATTACCCTCTCATACACTTTCATAATATGTGATGTTAGACTAACAGGTCTATAATTGCTTGCCTCTAGTCTTGATCCACTTTTGAAGATAGGGGTTATATAAGCTAATTTATGTTTAACATATGTCTCGCTCATATCTATACTCTGTCTTAGCAGTATTGCAAGTGGCTTCGCGATAGTGTTTGCAGTTTTTTTTAACAAAATCGCTGGAACTCCATCTGGTCCGGCTGCCGATCCATTTTTAATTTCGTTTATAGCCGTGACAATATCTGCTTCATTAATATCTATATCCGTTAGATATTCAACATTTTCTTCTCTCATTTCTGTTTCATTACTCTCATTCGCAATTCTTGGCGTGAACTCACTCTTATATTTTTCTGCTAATATGTTGCATATTTCCTTTTTTTCATTCGTTAGCCGTCCTTCAATTCTTAGAGGGCCTATTTCTATTCTCCTTTTATTCATCTTTTTTGCATAGGAGTAAAGTACTTTGGGGTTTCTTTTTATATTTTGAAGTGTCCTTTCTTCTAAGTCCCTTTTTTCATTTTCTTTCGACTGTATAATCTTTTGTTCTGCATTTTCTATCTTACATTTTATTTCCCTCATTTTCCACACATTTTTTTCTTTTGCAAGATTTTTCTTCCACTTTTTAATTTTCTGAAATAAGATTCTTCTGTCTCTTGGTATGCACGTCTTTTGTTTATTGTTTTTTTTCGGTACATATTTTTCAACAATTTTCTCCAGTATTTTGTACAGTATATCCGTATTTACCTGTATATTATCACTTATGAATACATTTTTCCATTCTTTATTCAGTTCTTCATTTATTTCTGACCATTTTATATTCTTACTGTAAAAGTTATATTTTCCATATCCTTCCCAAAGTTTTGTGCTTTTATTAATTCTGTGATCACTTGCTTTGGAATGAACTATCAATTCTATGACATTGTGGTCTGAAATTCCCGTGTTATACACTATTATTTCTTTAACATAGTTCACCTCATTCACAAATACTAGATCTAGGACATTTTCCTTTCTTGTTGGAATGTGGTTTATTTGTTGCATATTATGTTCTAATAGCATATCTTGAAGCTTTTCAAATTGCCTCTTATCTTCTGCGCTACTCTTACTATCTTTTTTATATGTATACATACAACCACTTTCTTCTATCCGTTCTTTCCAATCCACGAAAGGAAAGTTAAAATCTCCGGATAGGAGTATATTCCAGTCTTTAAGGTTTCTACATATATCATCTATTTTTTCTATTATTATGTCAAACTCCTTAGTGTTTGGGGGTCTGTAAACTACAATATTCATTAGTTTTTCAAATTCAAATTCTACCGCAATCAATTCACATTCTGTGTTGCTGTATTTTTCACATACTTTTCCTTGATTTATCTCTCTTCCATATATTGCGGTTCCCCCTTGATTCCTATTTTTTCTGTCTGATCTATAAGTTTGGAAACCCTTTATCTGGTCATCACTGCCAGTCTCTTGGGAATACCATGTTTCACTTATATTTAATATATCTATTTTTTCAATTTGGGTTAGTTCTTCTAAGAACTCTATTTTCCTTTTAGAGTTACTCGTGACTAAACCCTGTGCATTCATTACTATTATGGTTTGTGTTTCATCCCCATTATTTAATATTGGTAATAATATGGATTCTCCCATGCTTCCTTCCTGTTCTGATATGATGTTCTTTTCTTCATTTCCCGGAATTCTGCCATTAAAAAATCCAACTTTTCTATTATATTTGCTCTTTCGCCTTCATATTTATTTGTGTGTGTATACCTGCAACTTTCCCCATATCTGCACCAACCCCTGGCATTATAGATGCATTCTTTGTAGTTGGGCTCTAAATGTGCAGGTTTGGGTTGAAAGCCCTCATATCTTGGGGCTCTTGGTTCAAAGCGCGGTATATACACGGCCTGCTTTTTTGTTTCTTTTTTTGTTTCTTTTTTGCTTTCATTTTTCTTTTCAGTTTGCTGAGTTTTCTTACTTTCATTCATGGTTGCAGGATGCATATATCGACATTTTTTGTTGTAAATGCATCCTTTTCCTTCTTTTAGGTTTTTGCATATTTTTGGATGGAGATCTCTGCATTCGTCTCCATATCCGTCTAAATACGCACATTTACCATATATTTCATAATTATGGCATATCTTTGGATGCTTGTAGTAGCATCTTTCGCCAAATCTGCAATTCCCTCTTTTCAGCATATTGCAGACTATATCCTTCTTTTCTATTTTTTCTTGTTCTTGCTCTTCCCTAAAATTATGTAGGTCCGGGTAGAGTCTCTTGGGTCTATTATTTGTTTCCATCTGGTAATTTATTTCTTCATAAGTATGTTGTTGGATGGCATCATAGGTTATATCAATGATTTCTTCTGCATCCTTACACATATCCTGTTCATTGTTCTCTTCTTCTTCTTTTTCTTCTTCTTCTTCTTCTTCTTCTGTTTCTTCTTCTTCCTCTTCTTTATCTTCAACTATTTGCAGATTTAGTCTTGACTTAATTATATTTTCTATCCAGACTAAGCATGTTGAGCAGAATACCTTTGTGTCTTTATTTTTTATTTTTTGCTGTATTTCAGCACATGTGGGATGTGTTGGGACATGACAGGCATCACATTTTCTAATCAATTGTTGAGGATTATTAATGGAATACCATATCTTACATGTATTACACCATTTTGGCATTCTTTTTCCCATTGCATCAATCAGCATATTCACCATATTGGACTTCTTATTGTTCTTTGATGGAATGTGTTGATTGATGTAGACTTTCTTTATAAGTCTCTTTAACACTTGGATTTTCTTTGGAATTTCTTCTATTATTTTGCTGATGTTTTCCGCAGATTTGCTCCAGTTTATTGGATCATATTGTTTCAATATGTCTGCGAATATTTTTCCGTCACATTGGTTGACGTTACTAGTGACCTCTGTTATCAGACGGTCGAGCTCCTGTTTCGCCAACTCATGGAATTTATTTTTGCTGAGTCCAGCGATGTCTCTCCAAGCCTTGCCCGTGTTGTACATAGCCATCTTGATTAGATTTTTAGTAATTCACAAGATAACTATTCTATGCCGACGTTTTATCCCACTTCTCCGACCTCAAACTAATCACTGACTATTCACGAAAACTTGTAGCTATATTGCAATCGATAGCCTTTTGTTATCCGCGTTAAATCATGATATTTATAGGGTCGCAAAAGAGTAATCACTAACCGGCACACAGATACAAAACTGAGAGAGAGAGAGAGAGAGAGAGAGAGAGAGAGAGAGAGAGAGAGAGAGAGAGAGAGAGAGAGAGAGAGAGAGAGAGAGAGAGAATCCCTCAGTGTATCCATCTCCATCAAGAACAGAATTAAAAAAGCATTGATTATTCAACTAAACTTTCAAAAGAGCTGAATACTCTTACCAACGTTACGGTCCACACAAGGACCCTCCAATAATTTCAGGCTATATTCCAGATGTGGCTCAGAAATCTCAACAAATAAATTTATTTTCTAATAAGTAATAATTTCCATAATATGTTTCCAAGAAACAAATGACACAACGTTTCTAAAGTCTGTTTTCACAGACTCTTGCTTCAAAACCTTTTCAGTCCCATCAAAATTACCTATTCTTTCTGTTTTATCTTTTATTCAAATTTTGAATTACTATTTCTCGTCATTCCCTGTCATCCATTCAGATGAATTCATTTACCATCATTTTGTTCGATGTAATCTTATTCATTCTTTACTTTCAGCTTTTACTATATTTCTCCCTTTATGGAGGTCTAATCATTCCAATTTTCCTTCACATTCCTCTTTCTCAAAGTTTCATTTTATTTCTCATTTGAAATAACAAATGGTCTGATATTCGAAGTTGACAATGATGGCTCTCTCTCTCTCTCTCTCTCTCTCTCTCTCTCTCTCTCTCTCTCTCTCTCTCTCTCTCTCTCTCTCTCTCTTTGTTGCCATGTGAAAGAAGTCTTGGATATAATTTTGTTATTATGGTGTAACTAGTGTATGCGACTTGTTAAAATGCCGGGAAAAATTTTCAGGTAGATTGCTCACGCAAGCACATACAAGGTATGACTACTCCTTCTCCCCCTGCCCGATGGACGGTGAAAGCTGGACGTGACCGGATATATATATATATATATATATATATATATATATATATATATATATATATATATATATATATATATATATTCAGACAGTCATTCCATATTGTATAGAGGAGATTACAACAGTTGAATTGTGGCTTGTGAGTCGTGACATACATAACGTATGCAGTAACAAAAACAAATTTAAAGAAAATATATTGGAAGGGTTTTACCATTCGATAACTTGTACAATTTACTGTATTTTTAAACATAGAGTTTAGTAGCTAAGTCGAAAGGAAGTTCACTGTATCTAGTTTTCTTGTGATTTTTTTTTTTTTTTTTTTTTTTTTGCCGACGGTAATTTTCCCGATTCCTAATACAATATCACGAGCGTCCTTGGGAACAGCAAACATTACTTTCAGTCAATAACACAATCTTCATGAGGATTGACTTGTAAGTCTAATTGGGAAACAGTCAGAAGAATTTTCATATTAAAGAAAAAAAAACTTGAAATTGAAGAAAACTTGCTTAAAAAACCACAAATAATTGTTGAAAATAATAATGAAACTATGAAGACTGGAGTAAATCATTTGCTGTATAACAAGAGTTTGGTATTTGGCCGATTTTTAAATAAGATTAAACTCACAGAATGTCAATTTCTAATAACTATTATGATCTTTATTTTAGTTACTTTAATAATATGAATAATCTTTTTATTATTATTAGTAGTAGTTTTATTAAAATAAAGTTTTAACTAATCCTTCTAATTGATATCGACAGTTTTAAAATCATTACCTGCTTAATGATTTTTTATGATAACATAATGAACTTTCAAACTATGCTATTTATTCTCTTTAATCAATTATATCTCTATTCTCTATAGTTTATATTTTATTCAAACAAATGGTAACGTTGACTAGAGAGAAGAAAAGAAAAAATAGATTAGTTATTTTGTGTGGAAATGCCCACAGAAAAAAGCTCAGAAATTAACAATCCGAATAAAGGCTCAAATATTAACCCTTGGAAAAAGGTTCAGAGATCAACCCTCAGAAAAAAGGCTTAGAAATGAATACTCGGGAAAAAAGCCTCAGAAATTAACCCTCTGCAAAAAGGCTCATAAATTAACTCTTAGAAAAAAAGCCTCAGAAATTAACCATCGAAAAGAAGGCTCGAAAATTAACTCTTGGAAAAAAAGGCTCAGAAATCACCCCTAAAAAAAGGGTCAGAAATTAAACCTCGGAAAAAAAGGCTCATAAATTAACCTTCGGAAAAAGGCTCAGAAATTATCCCTCAGAAAAAAAACTCACAAATCAACAATCGGAACAAAGGCTCAGAGATCAACCTTCAGGAGAAATGCTAAGTAATGAATCCTCGGAAAAAAAAAAGTCTCAGAAATTAACCCTCGAAAAAAACCTCAGAAATTATCCCTCAGAAAAAAACTCACAAATCAACAATCCGAATAAAGGCGAATATATTAACCCTCAGAAAAGAGGCCAAGTAATGAATCCTCGGAAAAAAGTCTCAGAAATTAACTCTCGGGAAAAAGGCTCAAACATTAAGCCTTTAAAAAAAGCTTAAAAAATTAACAGTCGAAAAGAAGGCTCGGAAATCAACCCTTGGAAAAAAAAAAACGCTCAGAAATTAACCCTAAAAGAAGGCTCAGAAATTAATCCTCAGAAAAAAGGCTCAAAAATTAACCTTCGAAAAAAGGCTAAGAAACTATCCCGTAAAAAATGCTTAGAAATGAACCCGTTGAAAAAAAGGTATCAGAAATTAACCATTAGAACCTCTGAAATAAACCCTCGGAAAAAAAGGCTCGGAAATTAACTGTGGAAAGAAGGCTAGGAAATTAATCCTCGGAAAAAATTCAGAAATTAACCCTTGCAAAAAGGGCTCAAAAATTTACCCTCGGAAATAAGGGCGCAAGAATGAATCCTCGGAAAAAAGGCTCAAATATTAACCCTTGGAAAAAAAGCCTCAAAATTCAAGACTAGGAAAAAATCCTGAGAAATTAACCCTCAGAAAAAAAGACTCAGAAATTCACACTCGGGAAAAAGACTCAGAATTAACCCAATGGAAAAGATGGCTGATAACACAGATGGTCCGTCAATGTCGACTCTAGCAAAATGGTGTCTATGGCTCATTAATATTAATGACAATGAAGTGGAAAGTAATTAAAAGAGCAATGTGAGACGATGGACTTTTTAATCCCCTAAAATGAAGTCGGGAAACGAGGAATGAATTATAGGGGCTAAAAATAGCTTTTATGAATTATTTATGGAAAAACATTTCTCATGATTTCTTAATGAAAAAATAATATTTCTCCAGGGGTACTTTTCATATGAGAAATATTTTATCTAAAATTTTTTCTCAGATTTTATATGTTGACTTTAATTACTTACACTCCATCAACATTTATATAAAATTTTATATTGTATATAAAAAAAACTAAATAAACCAACTTTCACTTGAAATATGGACTCCCCAGAGAGCAAAATAATCTCCCTATCTTAATATCATTATTAAGAAAAACTTTGATTTAAATTTTTACTTGACTCTTCATACGTATCTGCATGATAAATTTTATGATTTTATAATACTTATATTGTATATTTAACTGATATATATATATATATATATATATATATATATATATATATATATATATGTGTGTATATATATATATATATATATATATATATATATATATATATATATATATATATATATTCATATATTTATATATATATATATATATATATATATATATATATATATATACAGTATATATATATATATATATATATATATATATATATATATATATATATATATATAGATGTGTGTGTGTATGTATATATATTTATATATATATATATATATATATATATATATATATATATATATATATATATATAGATGTGTGTGTGTATGTATATATATTTATATATATATATATATATATATATATATATATATATATATATATATATTTATATATATATATATATATATATATATATATATATATATATATATATATATTTCATATATATATGTATATATATATATATATATATATATATATATATATATATATATATATATATATATATATATATATATATATATATATATATATATATATAAGTAGTAGGAAACATGCCTCAGTTGCTCACTTTTTGGGGCTAATGTCAGGATTGCTCAACTTGTCAGGGTTGCTCAGTCAGGATTGCTCACTTTTTGGGGCTAATGTCAGGATTGCTCAGCTTGTCAAGATTGCTCAGTCAGGATTGCTCACTTTTTGGGGCTAATGTCAGGATTGCTCACTTTGTCAGGATTGCTTAGTCCGTTTGGGGATTTTTTACGTAAGGTTTTGTTTACAAACAACCCCTTCCCTTCCCCTTTTTTGGGGCCATTGTCAGGATTACTCACTTTTTGAGGCCATTGTCAGGATTGCTCAGTCCGTTTGGGGATTTAAACGTAAGGTTATGTTTACAAACAAACCGCGCCCCCTTCCCCCAAGCTACTACCCCCCCCCCCCCACAGGGGGCGTTTTCTGTGTCTATGGTCACCGGCAGGCTTAGAGTTGTCTATCTTGAATGACACACCCTTCTTTCCCCCTCCCTCCCTTCCCCGACCCCTAGGGGGGGGGGGGGGGCGTTCTCTGTGTTTGTGGTCACCGACAGGCATGGAGTTCTCTATCTGGATGACCCATGCCCCTAGATAGTGACAGACACACACACATACACTTGTGTGCCAACGTGAGGCAATCGAGGGGGGGGGGGCGTTTCCTGTGTGTGGACACCACCAGGCATCAAGTTCTCTATCTATACCCTATAGATAGTGTCATCCTTCCCTCCCTCCCTTCCCCGACCCCTAGAGGGGCGTTTTCTGTGTTTGTGGTCACCGACAGGCATGGAGTTCTCTATCTGGATGACCCATGCCCCTAGATAGTGACAGACACACACACACACACACTTGTGTGCCAACGTGATGCAATCGAGGGGGGGGGGCGTTTCCTGTGTGTGGACACCACCAGGCATGAAGTTCTCTATCTGGACCCTATAGATAGTGTCATCCTTTCAATTTAAGCCTATAGATGTGTCCCAACGTGAGGCAATCGAGTTTACACGCCTCCTCCACCGTTATCTCTCTCTCTCTCTCTCTCTCTCTCTCTCTCTCTCTCTCTCTCTCTCTCTCTCTCTCTCTCTCTCTCTTGTCCATTTGTTTTAAGGCCTTTCGCTTACATTAACATATATGGGTAATAATCACTTACATTGGCATATATGGGTAATAAAAAACGTATTACAACTTAGTTTCTTTTATTATACGAAGCATACATGCAAAATAACATTTCGTGAATAAAGACATAGCACTTAGTGGGAAAAAAAATCTGACCCTAACATTTGCACGCTTAAAAGCGGTAGGAAAACTTTTATTTGATTACGCCCTGACATCGCAATATACATTTCGGGTTTGATCGGTGGTTATCACTCCCTGGGTTTCTCCAAACAATAAAATAATTCTATTCTCGTTGACTTGCCTATCAAATGTTAAATGGATTCTCAAATCCCCATTTTTCTCTACTTCGAGCGTATCCATCAACGCCATTTCAGGTTTGAAATTAAACGCGATGACTGCCCGACCATGGCTGTAGCAATCATAATGAATTAGGTGGTCATAAGTAAAGCCTAGAGATTTTAATGTCTCGTAGTAAAGATGAGAAAATTTTTCGGGGAATTGACTGTTTATGTCGTACAAAGTGGAACCATTCAGTGTGACCCCTATGTGCTTAAGATTATTATGATCAAAATAAATGGGATTCCTATTCAGAACACCATTGAAACATTCCATATTAACAATAGTGAGGTATAACTTTTCTGGTATAACCTTATTAATAGGTAAATCCAACGTTGCCTGCGTTTGATTAGGGGCTAGCGCGTATGTCCTGTAAAGTGTTTTATTAAAGACAGTTTCCACCGTACTGTTGGGATTTGAAAGCGCCTGATGAAGGGCGAGTAGAGCCGGGGGGCGTGGGATGATTTTATCCATATGGAGCCTGGCTTCTTCTAGATGAAATCGAAATTCTTCGGCCTGTGCGGTGGAATTAAGGAACCACGCATTTGGGGCTAATTCCAACTTGATACGAACGTCGATATTATCCATCAAATATTCATCTACTGAAGCCACATCGAGCATAAGTGGATGAATAAGATGCAATCCTTCTCTTTTACCTTTATCTACCCACTCTTTTTCCATTTTGTTCAATTTTGTAAAATAATCGTCTGGTAAAACGTTTGAAATTGATGTTCCCTTGTAATCTTGGAAAACATATCCGAGCCGTCCGACTGTTTTGACAGTGTGAGACTTTACTGTAGCTAATAACTTTATGAAAGACCAGTAATTGAAATGGGGATTTGATTCTACGATCCTTTCGCCGATATAAACCTGGCTCGACATGAAAATTGTATTCGCCAAACCATTGACAAATACAACATTTACATCATCCCCCAACATGCTCCCATCGGGGGCCGTGACTTTTAAATGTAGTTCAATACTCAAACTGGCTAAATCAATTAGTGTTCCTTCTACGCCATTGATACGAAATTCGAGATAACGATCAGTTATTGCTCCCCCCGATGTAAGATTTGTTGGTAGAATAAAACTCGTTTGTCGATCAACCACGGAAGCTTCCACCACTCGTAAACGATTAGGTCTGGGAAAAGCATCCACCACCCCTGCGGTGTATTTTGCGGTGGGGAGTTCGCTCCCTACGAGACCCGCAGTTCTCGGTGCCGCCGATGCCATGTTGAATGACTTCACCCTAACGCCTATTTACCAGAACTAAATCCCATTGCACTAAACACGTCTTTATATCCTATATTCCTACGTGATGAGATTTTCTTTTTATTTACTCTTTTCTTCCCATTTCTTTTGACATTTTTCCTTTTCTTCCCTTAACCAGTAACAATACGTCGTCCTGTTGATTTTACCGCCTCCAACCCCCTCTGTTTAAGGCTTGATTTCAAATCTCTTGTCCTTTGTTGTAAATCTCTCATGACATTTTGCCCAAATTCAAGGGCCGAGGGCAGGACCGCCTTTGCCACAAAGGGTGCAACCCTTTTAGCGAGCCCAGCTAATAGACTGAAAAGGCCACTCCCTTGCTGGGAACGTCTTGGGGCTCTAAAAACCTCAATATCCCCTAAAGCCCCTCCACGCAAGAGTTTTATGGGGGGACTAGCGAATATGATACTAAACTCCTCAGGAGACGGGGAAAGAAAGGCTACCCTCATGGTGACACACTCTTGAATAAACGTTCGGTGTGGGATGTTGCAGCTTTTATATAATTTTCTGCTTTGGTCTAATATGAAGGATGCAGATTGTGCTGGTATCCTCACGAAAGTGTATCTCCCTTCCTTCTTGGTCGGTCAGGTGAATGGATACTGTATCCAATTCTTTTGTCCCTAAAGGGTAATACACATAATTATGATACCCTCTCGTTTTACTGCCCCACATACTAAAAGTATCCAATATATTTACCTTTTTACCCCCAAAATAGGACCTTTCAACAATATCCGAATAAACGAGGACAAAGTCCACCTCTGATGTGGGGGAAGGGGGAAAAGGAGCGAGCAAATTATGAGTTTTGATTAGAGGATTACCTGGATTTGTTTCAAAAATTTGATAAGGTTTGCTTGAATTGAATCCTAATGTAGCTCCTATTCTTTTCCCAAATTTTAATTTGTTGGCGTGAATAGGTCCTTTTCGATAAATTGCCTCTTCCGTTTCCTGTCTCTTTGTAAACTTTAATATCACTCTCTTTCTTTGATAGTCATATTCCAAGAGACCCGCCGTGGGTATATTTTCTTGATAAAATCCGAGTGGGAGGATCTTCCTCCAAGCGTATGTTAAATCTTCGTTAATGCTGGAGACCATATACCCAGCATCAGTGGATAGAATACTTATTCGTGGTTTGTAAATTTCCTCAGTAGCTGAAGTTACGGTGGGTTCCCCACCTAAGGATATCCGCACTTTTGTTATTATTATTTCTATCCCTGAATCGAATTCACCACTAACAAGCCCATAAATTTCATTAGGGTAATGGATATTAACAAGGGCTACTTCATGCTCCAAATTATGATCTAATTTTATACTATTTTGTAGCTTGTTTGTAAAGCTGCCTGCATTATTTGTAGGGAATATATCCCTATTTCCGAGAGATGTCAGAGTTACTATATGACTTTCTCCAGCCATAGTGTCCAACTGAAGTAGTTAAGATGAGGCGGGGATATTTAAACCAAATTAACATAAGATTTTTTTTATTAAAGAAGCTTCTATTACATAATTATTCTCATTCGTAAATGAGAAGAACATTCAACTCGAAGATAAAAATACAAAAGGGTGAACATTACACAGTAATATTTTTGTTCTTAACATATGAACAAATTTGCATGAATAAAATGAGAAAACCAGTACATTTAAATACCGTCCCTAATACATAATTATTCTCCTTCCCAGAATGAGAAGAGCGTTTAACTCGAAGATAAAAAATACAAGGGGTGAACATTACACAGGTTTTTTTTTTTTTTTTTTTTTTAATTTTTATTCTTAACATATGAACAAATTTACAAGGATAAATGAGAAACAAGAACATTTAAATATCACCACTATTACCTAATTATTCTCTTTCTCAGAATGAGAAAAACGTTTAATTCGAAGATAAAAAATACAAAAGGAGGGATCTTACACAGTAAATATTTTTATTTATAACATATCAAATTTATTTGGATAAAGTAGATTTTTTTTTTATTTAATAAATAAGAAATTAAGTAGATTACATTAAAATATCGCAACCAGGCGGAAAATCTTCAGATCCAACAAAGGAAAACCTTTCCAAGTTATCCAATTCGGGAGGCAACAGACATTTTTCGCTTGCCAGCAAAATAATCTGTTTACCTTTACCAGCCAACCTCCTACCCAAGTTCACCAAATCTGGGAAATAGTGTAACATCCATACACTATCAGCGCCACCAGACCTCCCAATTCCAATGGGTATGGTGTATATATTTACGCTCTCATTTCCTTTCTCCAGGGCAAACTGTTCCAATTCGTGTAGACACCTCTTAAAGTTAAAAACACGCGCCTCAGTTGTATCATTCTTCAAGTTTGAAGCGAAATGCGTATCCCTTGAAGTAGTCACATACGATCTAAGTTTTCCATCGGCATCATTATCATATGCATACCCGTAATTGAACTGCGTTATCAACGTGGCTACGCACGGTACACTCGCGGTGGGAAAACTCGGTGGTTTCCGCAAGATGACACTTCCAACGGGGTAACGGTCTTCGCGAATGCATCGGTTTAAATTAAAGAGCCTTCTTCGACAGTTCACGATATCGCTGTAGGGGTAGGCTTTATATGTTTGCGCCGCAAGTCCGTAGGATACGACGCCAATGGAATTGCCCCCCACCACCAAACACACATTCCCCTTTCTTAGAAGTGGCGCCGTAAAGTCAACGATGCTTAGTTTTAGCGGCACGGACTGCATCGTGCTGGGATCATGTTGTAAACTGATCATGTAACCTAAACTAACTAGGACTACAACTAAAGTACTTAAACTCCGCCCCCTTTACACGCCTTCCGAGCACGACATGCAAAGACGTGTATTACGCATAGACTTAGCGGTGTGCATTTATTCCTAATAAGGCACCCACCGCAGTTTGCCTTTTACTTTTTTTTCTTTATTCCCCTCTCTTATTCTCCCCCCTTTTCCTTTGATTCCATACATCTGCATCCGAGCTTTTGCATTCTTTATGTAAGTATAGGGCATTCCCACTGTATCTAGTAGGGTTTTATAAAAAGGCACGTCCTCTTCCTCAATACCGCCCGTTTGCTGAATTAATTTCTTAAACACGTCTATTGAATTTAAACGGTAGATGGGTTTCCTCAGGTTCCCTCTATCATCCCACTCAACATCGTCCCGGCCTTCGAAGAATTTAAGGAAAGCGAGGGCGTACCTTCTGTTGGTGGGGGATAATTTTACGTCAATTATATTCTCCAAAGGGGGATTGGAGTAAGCCCGTGGCGTGGGGAGGGGGAGAGGATCACGCGCGCCTTTCTCGCCCGATTCATTTTGTTTCCTTTTCTTTGGTTCATTTTCCAACTTACACTTCATCGTTTGTATCATTTTGACTAAATTTTGGAGCAAATCTCTATCACTCCCTCCACCCTGCTGGTTATCCCCTCTTCCATTTTCCTCTGCATTTTGCTTAGTGTTTTGATCACTTATATCTCCGGCGTCTTGGTGGTAATTAGACCCTTCTACCGTCTTTCGCGGAGCCAGGCAGTATTCCCTCATTTCCCTAATAAACCCCCAATTAGACTCACCGCGAGAGGAAGAAGGACTGAAAGTATGGCGCCTCCTCTCTGCGATGATAAGATTTTTCTTTTCTCTCTTAGCGGTGTCTTTTTCCGAGCTACCGTCCTTATTTCGCCCCTATATTTTTTTACCTTTTCTATTGCTTTACTATCACGAGTTAGATTTTCCTTCAAAAAGTTAGCGAAGATCTCTGATAAACAGTCGAGATGCGTTCTCTGTAGCAAAGGAATTAATTCAGCCCTTTTTTTCTGGGAGAGGTTATTTAAGAAGAAAAGAAAATCCCCATGTTTGTGTATGTGCGATTTTATTTCTAAGTTTCCCCCAACAACCTTTCAACATCTTTACTATCTACCCACGAGTTAAAACTCGGAGGGTAACCCCTCCACGCCACGAGATACTTGACTTTACCCTTCGTAACTTTCTTTTTGATAATGTCAATAGGGAAAGTTTCCGGTATGGCTGTGGGTATTAGTTCCGATTTATAAAAAATACCATCAATTTTTTCACCAGCGAGATCCTCCAGATGATAAGTCAAAGGAGCCTGTCTCCGGTCCACGCTCCGAATTTTGAATATTTCTAACGTATTTTGAATTTTATACCCACGGTGGAATACCGACCGACGGAGCCCACTTGCAATGCGCACTGTCTGTCCTACTGCTAACGCCTTACTATTGTGTTTCGATGTAAAGATGCTTGATTTATTCATATGCCGAAATTGTCGCTTAATGATTTCCGGGTTTGTATATGCATGAACTTCGAGGGGGGACACTTCCCCTCCCAACCCTCTGTGTGGGGACCTATTATAGTTTTCTACAAGTTCAGGGAGGACATCAAGATACGCGAGAGTTTTTCTCAGAGTTAAATGTTTATATATCTTTTGCTTTAGAGTACGTATAACACGTTCTGCAATGGCGGCTTTGATTTCATACGAGGAAACGCTGTAGAGTTTTATATGTTCTTCTTTTAGGTACTTGATCGTAAGTTTGTTATAAAATTCTGACCCCCTATCGGTAAGGAGCCGACTAACACCCTGAAATTGAGGTAGAGAAAGGATTGCTTTTAGGCCTATTAGCAGAGTCTTGGCCTTCTTATTTCTAAGAGGAACGACCTTGAGGTAACGGGAGAAAATATCTATGCAAATCAGAAGGTAGTTTACGCCTTTGTTGAATTTAGATAAACGTCGCATATCGGCGAGATCGCAGCTAATGATAACTTTTGGAGCTGGAGCCACCATTTGACGTCTGGGGAATTTTTTTCTTATAAGCGTATGGTGAGTATGGGCATCTTTCGTGGTCAAATAGTCTTTTACGTCATTTATGGTAATTCGCGCGTCTAAAGCTCTGGCGGTTCTGTAAATGGAATTAATACCTCCCAAACTTGATGGGTGGGAATAGTTTTCATATACCGTTTCTAAAATCTTCCTCTTTACGTCTCCCATTCTCCAAAAACAACCTCGCACGAGGAACTCCCCACTATATTTGTCCTCAACTGGAGTTCGCTAGGAGTATTTAAACTTAAATCAACCAGCAAATGGGAAAAAGGTTTAGTCATAACAGCCTTTTTATAAACATTCACAAATTTCTTTGATAAAGGTGAACCAAATATTTGTCTTCCTAATAACTCGACTTACGATATATCCCTCGTTCTCAGCAATAGCATATGGGAAGCGTTTATACTTATATTTCTGGCGTATTTCCACTGTAAAACATATTTTGCGTAATAAATATAGCAGATATATTGTTATGACGTCCTTTAGTAAAGACATCAACAACAATTTTGTCCTGTACAGCCTCAAGAAATATATCATCAAGGATATATAAAATAGAATACGGCCCAGCTTCTGTATCTATCTCACTCATGGGGTCTACGATATTTGCAAAGAGGGAGAGTTATGGTTCTATTACTGGATGCGATTTCAAAGTATGCTGATCCACACCGCACATAATAATGTGCGTAAACTTACTTTCATATTTTACTATTAATTTTTCTATAAGGTAGGATTTACCCGAGTTGGAGAAACCAGACACAATGATACGTGCTGGCTCTCTAAAAAGGTCCAAATCTGCAGCTTTAAAGCACTTGTACATTTTAACTAAACCTCTAGCTGACTGAATGGTATTATAAAAGTGTGTCCATATAAGTACCGCAGAATAAATAAAACCCTTTAATGGAAAGTGCCAACATCTTATTTTCTCTAGCAAAACAATACATGGGGAAAGGTAGACACTATAATTATTCGCAGTAAAGTTTTGTATTCACTCCTCCCCGTTTTCTGACATTCCATTATCGGTGGGTGGAAAATAGACTGTAACCTTTTCTTCTCTCTTTATCAATAAATTTTCAGAAACGCGAGGGATTGGTTCTGAAGGTGGATTCAGTAATTTGGGAAGGGGGTTGTTGAATCGAACTTCACTTGCAACTTCCTCATCCCCCACTTCAATATCGGGATGCCCGTATGCGTAAGAATTGTATGGTATCTCTTCGAATCAAAAGCCGAGAGACACTTCTTTTTTACTTTAGTGGTACTCATTTGTCCTCTCACATTTCTAATTGTCCGTACAGTGAGATAGTTGACGCGATGATCTTCCAGGATTTGGGAATACTGTTCGTGGTTTATCGAAGCATGCATGTGACTTGGTATACCTTTCGCACGATTAATGTGACCCAGTTTCTGAACTAGCATGGAATACATTTTAGGTTTCAACGCTTTCACCTCGGTTATAAGATTACTCCCCGTTTCTGATTTTAAAAGCCCCAGCTCCCCCTTTCTCTCATTACTAAAAAGCGGGTGATCAACGTCGAAGTTGGAAAAATCCATATATGATTTCAAGGGTTCTTGCGCTAACTCTGAATTAAGATCGTCAACTTCCAGAGCAAAAATGAAACTATCTGTATCGCTGTAAAGGAGTTTGACTTTATCCCCATAATTATTCTTGAGAACCTTATAAAAGAAGTAGTAAAGGTCAAACTTGGCCGATTCTAGAATGGCAAAACCTATGTAATTAGGCATATTGATGACGACCTGAGGGAGGGTAGAAGTGCAGATAATACGGTCTTCTGACAAATGGATGGTTGATTTTAGTCTCGGATTCCGGGCTTCCTGTAAGTAAGTGCTTGCTTTATTGACAACTCTATTTTTTTCAGCGTATTTCAAAGGGTTGAGTAAAGTTTTCCCAAATATGCAGTTACTCATAGCTTTGAAGGCTTTTTTTTCTGTAGATGAGGTTGCTGCGCTCCTCGCTTCGATGTTGGTTTTAATAAAATCCTTCATGTAAGCACTTTGACTGAATTCATAGATTGAATGCACAACCTCTAGTTCTAAGCCTAAGTCCATATACAACTGTAAAAGAGGGAGGGAAATGAGATATTCTTTTTTATTGTGATGGGTGGCCATAAGATTTTTACACTTTACAGTCATGCGTCCCCCTTCGTGTTCTAGTACGCTTTTACAGTAGGGTGATAGATTTTTAAAAGCAACTTCCTCGTGGGAAAAGCATAACGGTAGTTCATCAGTGGCTCTAGCAACCTCTTCTGAAGGTGCTTTAGTAGTAACCAGGAGCCAGTGTCCTTTATCCCCGTTTGTATTAGCATTTTCAATACCCCTTCCTAAAAACAGATCCTTTTCTTCATCGGAAAATTTACGAATTCCACCAGAGGGAAGGTTCTTAGTCATAACTGTTGCATACAGGGAGTTGAAGTCTAAATAAAGGATGTAAGAACTTTGGTGGAGATCAGGATTAAATGATGGATTTATTTCACGGTTGTTGGCAGTGAATGATTGACGCACCACAGAAGTGAAACCCCCCCTAACATTATGTCTAATTAGATTATACAATTCCTCATCATAGACGTGATCCAACTCAATCTCGCTCATCTTAAGGAAGCTGTCAAAGGCGTAGGATGGAAGTGAAACATAGTGTGGTGAATGAAGACCGTACTTATCATAAAGTATGAAGCGCCACCAAATGAGAATATCCCCCAATAAAGCTGTGTCTACAATGAGGTAAAGGAGAAGGAAATCTTTCAGCGTTTTACATTTGCTTATATCCCAAACACGCTGAGCCCGTTTATATTCCTCCTCTGATATATCGCGCTCCCTTAGCTTGTTGTAAAATGCCGTTTTGGGGGGCAAATGCGTTTCCTTGAGTTTTGCAAGGCTATCTATATAGTCATAACAGAAAGGTAATCTGCCTTGAATGACTTCACCCCGCAATTTGTCATCTCTAATTTCGCTTAACATGTCCTCTGTTAAGCCAGCCTTCCTTCCATCCCTAAAATATTCGGAGGCTAAACTATCCAAAGAAGATCCTAAAAAGGCTAAAGAGTCGAGGAAAACTAAATTACCGACAGTCATTCGCTGAATTTTAAGCCCTTGCTTCGTCATGATTGTAATATCGACTTTAGTTTTCAATTCCTTAAGGATAAGACCCAGGTCGTAACTAGAATTGTGTGCGAAAACGGGGAGTCGGGTTTTAAGTTCGCGACACGCTAAATTACAACGCGCGCAGTAAGCGCCAATAAAGTTATTCTTGGGTTCGGCATGGTCATGGTGTCTGTGCTTGTCGCGGTCGTGTTTGAACGACGTCTTACACATCTGGCATACAGTCTGCTCTTGGAAAGTTCTTTCATCCTCGGTCGACATATCAATGGGGAATGTTTTCCTCTGTGATCTGATCGCCGCCCAACAATCACTAAGGTCTAACAGAAAGTTATCGACGCAATCATTCCCGCAATAATGACTGGAGGCGACTCTTTTTCCTTCGCCGTCGATAATGATATAGCAATAAGCTATTGATTCGTGTATGGTCTCCACACCATAAGCCCCGGGGGATTTCTTCAAAGCTGATTCTAAGTCAAAGACGCAAATATAAGAAAACTTTTGCGTCTTATGGGGGTTTCTAAATCTTACTGTGCTCCCGCGAGAGGGAAAATTCAGCGCCACTGACAAGTCGCAGGTAGCTTCATGCCGTTTTTGTCTGTCTGTTGTTGCATGCTGTGATAGGCAATTATGGCAGAAATAAAGGGGATTGGAAGGATATGCCCTAGCAAAATTTTTCACAAAACGGTGAAAATCTTTAATGAGACAAATATGGTCACCACCCATTAGTAGGAGGGGTACAATAGTTGGGAATTTTTTAGATCCACGCCTTGCCAGCTGAATGATATACCTCCCATCCCCCCTTTTTTCCATTTCATATATGTAAATAGAGAGTTGATTTATTAACTCGAGGCGTGAAATGTCCTGCCACTGAATAGGCATGGCAACCTTATCAAAGTTAACATATTGCATGCAACAGCGGATGCTATTTACAGATCGAGCTATATTCGGCCAACGAGGATTTAGGGTTTGTTTAGACATCCTATAGGCCGCCAGAGACTGAATAAAACATGAATTCCCAATTCCCGAGGGAATAAAGACGAATACCCCACCTCGGACATCATTTTTAGGGTAAAGGGGAGCGCCCAACCCAGCCATTACCGCCTGGCGGTGGTAAAAAAGTTTGAAGTTGTCAATGCCTTCCACTATCCATCCACTCCCCATTAATTCATTGATTATTCGAGGGAACTTAGAATTTACCGTATCCTCCCATTCATTTAGTAGACCGTCAATTTCACTAGCATTGATAACCGTGGCCGGGAGCCACAGCTCCATAAGCGTATTTTCCGTTTGTTCCTTCGGTAAGAAAGTGTGTTTTTTCATTATTGAGGTTAAAAGACCGGCGATCTTAGCCGAAAAAATTTTATTTTTAAAATACCGTTCTAAAGAGCCCCGTATATCATTACTATGTAATGTAACGAATAATAGTGGATCGCTCACTGAGGGAAGTGCGCATTCCTCTTCTATGTATTTCTTGTCGAAGGCTGTCTTTCTTTTAACGAACTTCAACATCCGTCCTGAAGTGGGTGTCGTCCCTGCTGTTACTGTAGGTAAATCTGGGGCGTTGCTTGCGGTGGATGTCGAAGCAATTCCCTGAGGTGGGAGTTCTCTGAATTTGCGAAGGTTTCTTAGCGGGGTACTCACCCCCGCGGTGTTCGAATCTGGGGGCAAGTATGCAGTGGATGTTGAAGCAATCTCCTCAAGTGGGGGTTCTTCCAGTAATTTGTCTCTTGTTGATAGCTCTGCAATAGGAGATAATAAGGTTTTTAATTTACTTGAAGTTCTAAAGTCAAATTAAAAATCCTTTCTACATCCAAATCGAAAGATATTAACACCTCATAGTACATTTTTTTTCATTAAGTAATACTTACTGGCTAGTTGGCCTTTTCTTTTTTTGAGAGGAAGGTGTGATTCACTATCATCGCGTTTCCTTTTCCGATCCTTCCCACCTGAAAAGTAATGCAAACACAGGCGCTTATTACAATTTAATATTCGACGTCGTAAACAGACTGAAATTTCATAGCACAATCGCGGTCAACACTTTCATGAACAAATAATCTCCAATATAAACAGACTGAAATTTCGCTGTGGTTTTATATTTACCTCCTCGCACATTTTCCATGTTGCTAGGGGATGGGTCAGTTTGTAGGAGAGCGTCTGTTGAATTATGGCCTACTCGCTCGGCGCTCCTAATCGTTTTGACAACGGGGGCGTGGCCTAAGTTAGGCCTAGGTGTAGGTGCATGTGCATGATTGACCTAGCAGTTACTGTATATATACCCTCCTCCGAGCCATATTTCCAGTCATAACGAAGTAGGAGATAGAGATGTCACGCTACAACGACGCACACCTGTTGGGCGAGGAATTGCCCGAACTTTCTGAGAGTAAGTATGTCCTTGTATTTTTGATAGAACTGAAGTTGATATAATACTTATAGAGTCGCAAATAATTTTGGTGTAATAAAACGTAGTGTGTGGAAATAATTATTTTGTGTGTGTGTGTGTGTGTGTGTGTGTGTGTTTGACATTAATTATTTTGGATGCAATAATTATCAAAGTGTTTCTTCCTTACAGCTTGGGAGGCCCCCCTCTTAGATGAAGCTGAAATCCGTAATTCGCAGCAATATTACACAGACTTCCGTTGTAGACTTCGTGATTGCCTTCGGAAGACGGAGGAAGTCATATTAAGGAAGAGTCGGCAGTTGGTGAGTGAAGAGATGAAAGCAGGGGGTGGGCCACGGCCCGAAACGTGTCGCCTACTATTGGAGGCAATAAACTTCCAATATGACATAAGGAAGTCTCTGCGGGTAGTTGCGAAAATGGTGGATGGATTCGAAAGGTCGGAGAAACAAATGGTAGAGATGTGTCGCGAAAAAGAAGACGTCAACTCATTGGCGGGGCTCATCCATATCCCTACAACAGCCGCTGATGAAACTTACCTCTCCGAAACACTCCTCACCCAGCCCGGAGGGTCAATGCTAGATGGAAGGTTAACTCCGACGGATTCCCAGGTGGTTGCCCTCGCTTGTGAGCTGGAAGAAATCGAGAGTGAAAAAAAGAAGTCCCGAAAACTCGGGAAAAGCCGCGACAGTCTTCGCTTACCATTAGATGGCCCCTTTAAGAAAAGGGCTAAAATACCGCAATTCGGACGGCTCGGATATGTTTTCCAAGATTACAAGGGAACATCAATTTCAAACGTTTTACCAGACGATTATTTTACAAAATTGAACAAAATGGAAAAAGAGTGGGTAGATAAAGGTAAAAGAGAAGGATTGCATCTTATTCATCCACTTATGCTCGATGTGGCTTCAGTAGATGAATATTTGATGGATAATATCGACGTTCGTATCAAGTTGGAATTAGCCCCAAATGTGTGGTTCCTTAATTCCACCGCACAGGCCGAAGAATTTCGATTTCATCTAGAAAAAGCCAGGCTCCATATTGATAAAATCATCCCACGCCCCCCGGCTCTACTCGCCCTTCATCAGGCGCTTTCAAATCCCAACAGTACGGTGGAAACTGTCTTTAATAAAACACTTTACAGGACATACGCGCTAGCCCCTAATCAAACGCAGGCAACGTTGGATTTACCTTTTAATAGGGTTATACCAGAAAAGTTATAACTCACTATTGTTAATATGGAAAGTTTCAATGGTGTTCTGAATAGGAATCCCATTTATTTTGATCATAATAATCTTAAGCACATAGGGGTCACACTGAATGGTTCCACTTTGTACGACATATACAGTCAATTCCCCGAAAAATTTTCTCATCTTTACTACGAGACATTAAAATCTCTAGGCTTTACTTATGACAACCTAATTCATTATGATTGCTACAGCCATGGTCGGGCAGTCATCGCGTTTAATTTCAAACCTGAAATGGCGTTG
>NC_090756.1:37046545-37051545 GCF_036898095.1 Palaemon carinicauda | reverse complement strand
CTTGCAGTGTGTGCAAGCTCCCCATCCTTCGATCTAAGGAGAGAGGGTTTGGCAGGGGTGACTATAGGTCTATCTGCTGAGTCATCAGCAGCCATTGCTGGTCCTCCTTGGTCCTAGTTAGGTGGAGATGGGTCTTATGCACTGATTCAGTATATAAGTCCCTGTCTGATTTGGAATACCTGAAATTGGTGAAAGGGTTTGTGTTTTGCCATGAGCGAAGCTGTACTAGCCCACAGTACACTAAGCCAAGCATAGTAGGTTGGTTTGTTGTGAACTATCAGAAATAAAAGTCTCCCAACATCACCAATTCGCAGTGGCGAGCGTGGTAATGAAAACTGACCAAACCTCAAACATGACTAAGGACACGTCTAAGGCCTTTGTCCTGCAGTGGACTAGAAATTGATGCGTTGGTTGTTGAGCTGTAGTTATATATACACTACATAGGCTATATGGGCCTACATATATATTATACATTGTAATATGTATGAAAGAGAGCTATAATCTAGACATTGTTCAAATATTGTGTTGAGTCATGTAATAATTTATTCTTCAATATCCGAGAATCATTATTTCTGCGTAATGGGAAAATCTACGGACATTGATATACTGTTATGGAAAATGTAATTATTATCTTTGCAGCGATTACTTCAATGATGAAACCTAATCAAGGTTATTGATGAGGTCGTTTGAAGATAATGTTCAAGATTTATGAAGCTACTCTCTCCCTCTCTCTCTCTCTCTCTGTCTCTCTCTCTCTCTCTCTCTCTCTCTCTCTCTCTCTCTCTCTCTCTCTCTCTCTCTCTCTCTCTCTCTCTCTCTCATGTATATATATATATATATATATATATATATATATATATATATATATATATATATATATATATATATATATATATATATATATACATGAATGGCAGAGGCAAGGGACAGTGCCATTGCCCTTGCAGCAGGGCAATGCCCTAGAGACTGACCATATATATATATATATATATATATATATATATATATATATTATATATATATATATATATATATATATGATCAGAGTCCAAGGCCCTTCTCAACCCCAGCTAGGACTAGGGAGGGTCAGGCAATGACTGCTGATGACTCAGTAGGTAGAACTTTTAATTTCCCCTAAAAACCCGCCATCCTTAGCTCACAATGATGGTGAGGTGGCGGACGCTAAAGAATGTAACGAGCTTGAGCTGGACTCGAATCCCAGTCAGTCGATATAATGCTGTCAACAGTTGTTAGAGAAATCCAGTAGAAAAAGAAATGATAAAAGATAACGATACGATGAAAAAAACAGATAAAAGTCAAAGTAAAATAAGTATTATCAACAACAGTTAAATCATAATGTGAGACTCATATAATCCTGCTTAATGTTTTGAATGTTGAGTATGATATACAAAGAAGTGCTTATAATTGTAGGTTCTAAACTTTGTTAACCAGAGAAGGCATCAATAGTAGTTGGAGAAGTAGAGCTCTTACAAGGAAGATAGCGCAGGGAGGAAAGGAAACAAAGAAATTAATAAACTACAAGAGGAGTAATAGAATATTTTCAGAACAAGTATCAACATTAAGATAGATCCTTCATATATAAACTATAAAAATAAAAAAAAACTTTATTTCATTTCAGATTTTTCTGCTACTTTTCAAGCATTTTCTCTTCCAACCTTTATTGGGAAATTTGCTTGTTCTGTCTAAGGTCTACAAAAACTTTTCTTCTTCAACAAAACTTTTTCTCTGTAGATAAGAGATAACATATGGAAACTGTGACTATTTTATTGGACATAATCATCTCTTTCCTTCTCTTGCACCATTTTGAAGAGTTAAACTTATCTGGGATTTCTTTCTTATCTATCTATCGAATTCCATTCTTTCCAGAGAAAGGAGAAAGCGGAAAAGGAAGTCTGTGAGCAAATGAATATTTATGTCCATCTTCAATTTTCGTATTATTTAATATGAGATAGACGTTCGAGTCACTTTAATCATGAACTGGTATATCAGATTCTGATCTGTTTATCTGAAAGGGGATCGACTTAATTATTGTTGAATTCAATACCTTGGTTTTTGTATGTGGAAATGCAATTGGGATTATTGATGATCAAATTATTATTGGAGCATTGAAGCATCCAATGTTTGCATTTTTTTTTTATTAATGTGGTCAAGACCAGCACTCTCAGAGTCAAGCTTGACTCATTGGGCTGATAAAACTCCTCCCTTTTGATTATAATAAAAACATTTTAATCCCTTTATGCTTCAAAGACAGACTAAGTAGGCTCTTTCCTTTGTTAGTTTTGAACTAAAGTCACCACGGAGATTACGGGCGAAGTAAGCCCCACACGTGATGACGTTATAGCCAGTCATGTTGCCTCCCGCGTTAACAGCGGTCACAGCACATCCCTCTAATGTGATTATAAGTTAGCAAAGTTTGAAGTTTGTAAGGGGACAATGTGATTGTCTATGACGTCATCATAGGGTGGGGCTTATTTCACCCGGAATCTTTGTGGTAACTAATTTATAATCTAGCCGAATAATTCCAGTGAGAAAAAAAATGGCTTACTTTGATGTCTTTTAGCATTTCAGTTTGTAAACTGATTTAAATAGAGTTATTTACAAGCTCTAGAAATATATATATATATATATATATATATATATATATATATATATATATATATATATATATATATATATATATATATACACACAAATCAATATGACATTGAGATATTGTTATGCTCAAAATAGTCAATAACCCCGGTTATGAAAATTCTGCTAGATCCTTCTCCTCTAATGTTTTCTGAGTAATTATTTATTGATAAACTTCGTCAGCTGCAATAAAAGATTTAATAGTGATTTCATTGCATACAGATTGTAATAAGCTATTAAGATGTTTTGCAAACACCACATAATTCGTTCTATTGTGTTTAAATGAATCACTTATCTATATAGATCAGTATACAAAAGTACATAATGTCAATTCATGATTAAATGAAAGGGATATCAATATTTAACGGTTACTAAAAAAAAGTTTCCTTGATAGTCGTGGGAGTTTTAGAAGAGTAAGAATGAGCAATTAGTTCCCAGAGAAGACAGAATTATTAATTACTAATCACTATTCAGTATAAAAAGTGTTCCATAACTTTCAAAGATACAAAAGATTACCGAAGCCTTTTCATCGTTTTTTTTTTTTTCGTTCTTCCTTTTAACTTTGTCATTCAATAAATTCATTCCACTCTTTACAAATGACTCCATTTTTTAGTGTATCAATTCTTAATTAATGAAAGGTACTATGCAATCGCTGGTAGTTTGTCATTAAGGTCTTAGTAATGTCAAAATACATGTACAATATATAGGTATCTTACGTTTCATGGGAATGATACAAAAACTGTAGTTGTTCAGTGGCTACTTTCCTCTTACTAGAAGAGCTGGTAAGCAGCTCTTCTAGCAAAAGGACACTCCAAAATCAAACCAATGTTCTCTAATCTATGGTAGTGCCATAGCCACGGTTCCATAGTCTTTCAATGTCTTGGGTTAGAGCTCTCTTGTTGGAGGGTACATGCAGGTGCACTATTCCATCTGGTTCCTTATTTCCTTTCCTCACCGGGATATTTTCTCCGGTTGGAGCGCTTGGGCTTATAGCATCCTGCTTTTCCGACTAAGGTTTTTCATAAACTTAAAGTAGTTTGGAAAACTTTTGTAAGTGAAACTCGAGTAACTGAAAAGATATCGGGATTAATTACCAATTAAAACTAATATTAAACAAATCAAATCTACAAGAAAGAGGTATCCCCCAGTAATTAAGTGTTTAGAGATGAAATCAAATCCTTTCAGGATTAATTCATTAAGCAGCACACGTTCACATTGGCAGATTAATCTCCTGGTTGGAACTTCACTAAAATTTTAATCATTAAGTCTGAGAGACATCAAACATGAATTAAAGATCCTTCTCAACGAGAGAGAGAGAGAGAGAGAGAGAGAGAGAGAGAGAGAGAGAGAGAGAGAGAGAGAAGAGAGAGAGAGAGAGAGAGAGGCTTCGATTTAATTGTTAGGAATTAAGAAACTTTTGGAAACACGTCTGAAGATAAAATTTGCTCTGAAATATTGTTATATTTTTTTATTTCCTTCACTTCATTTTCTTGTTCGTAACTCTATATTTGATATTTAATTTAACACCGCTTTTTCTATCGTTGTTTTTCCCTTCTTTAGTACCTATTTTTTGGGAGGAGATTTGTCCCCTTTCAAGTTGGCAGGGAAAGGAGAGAGAAAAAACAGAGAACAGCAGAATTTTCTATTGTATTGTTTCTATCTAAATATCTGACATTTTCTGCCCGACACCTTCATCTTCTCCAGATAATATTCTTTTTGATGGATGATAAGCTTTTCTTTGAAATAAAAACTTCATTGATAGAGTTTTTTTTTTTTTTTAAGGCATACTTCTCTTTTTTTTTAAGGTAGACTGCTCTTCTTGAAGATAAACTCCTATTTTTTCAAGGTAGACAACTCTTTTCTTGAAGGTAGACTCCTCTTCTTCAAGATAGGCTCCTCTTTTTTTAAGATAGACTCCTCTTTTTTCAAGGTAGACTTCTCTTTTCTTGAAGATAGACTCCTCTTCTTCAAGATAGACTCTTCTTCTTCAAGATAGACTCATCTTTTTTTTAGATAGACTCCTCTTTTTTCAAGGTAGACAACTCTTTTCTTGAAGGTAGACTCCTCTTCTTCAAGATAGACTCCTCTTTTTTAAAGATAGACTCCTCTTTTTTCAAGGTACAAAACTCTTTTCTTGAAGGTTGACTCTCCTCTTCTTCAAGATAGATTCCTCTTCTTCAAGATAGACTCCTCTATTTTTAAGATAGACTCCTCTTTTTTCAAGGTAGACAACTCTTTTCTTGAAAGTAGACTCCTCTTCTTCAAGATACTCCTCTTTTTTTAAGATATACTCCTCTTTTTTCAAGGTACACAACCCTTATCTGGAAGGCAGACTCCTCTTCTTGAAG
>NC_090756.1:37036545-37041545 GCF_036898095.1 Palaemon carinicauda | reverse complement strand
AGATTTCTACAAAGTCCGAGCTAGCTGTCTTAATAATAATAATAATAATAATAATAATAATAATAATAATAATAATAATTTTTATATGGGCAGGTCACGTTTTTGAAGGATTTGGGCAGTTCACATGTTCGATGGTTAGGTGCGGGGCTCTGGGACGCTGGTCACGCGGTAGACCTCACCCTCCACCTAGGTAGGCGACATATGGCGGTAGACCTCACACTATAGTAGCACCCATTTTTTTATTTGAATGTTGTTACTGTTCTTGAAATATTTTATTGTTTGATTGTTGTAACTCTTCTATTTTTTTTTCATCACTTCTCATATATAGTTTATTTATTTCGTTTTCTCCTTTTCTCACTGGGCTATTTTTCCCTGTTGGAACCCTTGGGCATATGAGATCCTGCTTCCCCTACTTTTCTTTTAGCTTAGGTAGTAATAATAACAACAACATCAACAACAATAATAATAAAGAAAACAACAACAAAAACAACATCAGCAACAACAACAATAATACTACAGACAACAAGAACAACAAGAACAACAATAATAATAAAGACAACAACAACAACAATAATAATAATAATAATAATAATAATAATAAACTGAACAGAAATTTGCAGAGTAACGCATTGAATAACAAACCCCCGCCAAGTCTTTCTTCAGAAAGCGTAAGTGCCAAACTGGAAAGCCATTCACTGATGCATAACAACAGCTGAGTACCACCCTCGCCCAACCTGACTTCCTCCCCCATCCCCTCCCCCACACTCAATAATCCCTAAACGCCCCCCTTCCAACCCCCTCCCCCAGCAGGACCTCCCAACTCCAGAGTCAACTCTACTTCAACACAAATGGATTTCCATAACAGGGTTCAACAAATTCCACTTAGCCTTTCTTGATAAGTAAAGTTCAGGGATAAGAAACAAATTTTTAATTGCATTTAAAAAGATATTAAAAAATCAAACCAATAGAGGAATTAAAATTGGTTGTATGAAAAATGTGATTTTAAATTGTGGGTAGTTATTTAAATAATCTCTCCTATATAAAAAAGAACACACACATACGCACACACACACACACACACACACACACATATATATATATATATATATATATATATATATATATATATATATAAATATATATATATATATATATATATATATATATATATATATATATATATACATATATATATATATATATATATATATATATATTTATATATATATATATATATATATATATATATATATATATATATATATGGGTAGTTATTTAAATAATCTCTTCTATATAAAAAAGAACACACACACACACACACAAACACACACATATATATATATATATATATATATATATATATATATATATATATATATATATATATATATATATATATTTATATATATACATATATATAAATATATATATATATATATATATATATATATATATATATATATGTGTGTGTGTGTGTGTGTGTGTGTTCTTTTTATATAGGAGAGATTATTTAAATAACTACCCATATATATATATATATATATATATATATATATATATATATATATATATATATATATATATTCCAGTCACACTAGTCACGCTGAATGGCAACTATTCGAAAAACAACAATCTCCCACAAAAGTTCCTAAACAAGCGTGTTTTAGTTAGGAGACTGGGAGGGGGTGGGAAGGGTTGAATCTCTTTATGTGTATGCTTATATCTATCCAAATATCTATCCGTCGTTTTGACGGATCGTTTAAACTATTCAGTAATAAAAGTGAGTCGGAAGTATTACAGAGAGAAAATTAACTGGAAGAGAGGAATGTGATTTTAGACAGAGAATAATGACAGATGATTTTTCCTTGACAGAAAACGAATATTTCTATACACTTCCTAATCACATGATCTGCCTAGTTTCTTACTAATTGGCCCAATTGCATTTTTTTTTTCAACATTCATTCACGTACACTGCATTTCTTAAATAGAGAGAATAGTTAATTGAATTTATTACGAAGTAATTTATTTCCAAATAAAACAAAGTAGGTTTTTCACCAAAGAAAAATTATGGAAAATCTAAATATAAAATTAAATATTTCACGTAATTTCAGAAGAGACCGAAATTGCTCTCGTTGGCAAAGCCTCTTCGCTCCGACTTCATTGCCTAACACATCTGTAGTTCTGCTCTCTCTCTCTCTCTCTCTCTCTCTCTCTCTCTCTCTCTCTCTCTCTCTCTCTCTCTCTCTCTCTCTCTCAATCTAAGCCTGCATTTTTTTTCCTTTCTTACAACCTTAGTCTTTTGGAAATTGGAATATCAGCTTAATTACATTTAATCTATTAGATATTTGTGTCAATTTAAGTTAGATTTGATTATTTTTACCAATTTACTACTTCCACAGTAATTCTTATACTTTTCTTGAAACTGATTGAAAACTTTCGAGAAATATTGAATATTTAAATCTGGGTTGTTATTATTATTATTATTATTATTATTATTATTATTATTGTTATTATTATTATTATTATTATTATTATTATTATTATTATTATTATTATTATTATTATTATTATTATTATTATTATTATTATTATTATTTCAACCTTACATTATTCCATCCCTCAACCTTAATTCTAGCTGCAGATATTGAGCTAAAGTCTTTACAACTTGGCTCCAATAATGTGAATGGACAAATCCACTTTACTAGAAGAATAGTCTTCAGAAGCTGATCTTTTCATAACATTCTTTTCAACTGCTAAGGAAACTTCCTTGAAATAAATCAAACAGTGAATAATGAAGGACTTGTGAATAACGATGTTCATTTAATGGAAAATAATATTTTCATTCTATAATATCAATTGATTCCTGGAACGATTCCTGGAATGATTCGTCATCATTGTTCGCTGGAATGGTAATTTTAATATTCTTGTTCCCATCATTCCTGGTTCGGATTAGCCTGTTATTCATAATTCAATTCTTACAATTCATAAGAAAATAGAGTTGAATAAAAGACAGAAATTGAATAAAAAAAAAATATAGGTAAAAGGAAGGTTGAAATAGAGAAAACAGGAGAAATTGTACAGGTCAGAGAAACTGAAATTTGTGATTTGAAGAAAATCTTTATTGTAAATTGATTCTAAAATTCATTTGAAACTAAATCTAGATAAAAGACAAGAATCAGATAAAAAAAAGAACATACATTTTATTGGTCAATTGAACAGAAATTTGAGACCTCACAAATCAACTCTTTATCTAACATTTCAAGCGTCCCTCGTTCTTTGTATCTTAGGTGTGTATAAGATTAAATCTTCAGGAGAATTAGGTCCTTTGACAGAAACCATATGCTCTTAAGAGCACAGGATTCCTCTGACGTCCTTTGAGTGATTGATGGGATGGGATCCAAGTGGTTGGAATCGAGTCCTTACGACAATGTCCCTCGCAATCTCATATCCATTTACTGTTGTCTCGTCTTCAATTTTGGAACCTGGAGATAGAAAAGCTTTATTCAAGAAGCTCAACGGGGAATAAAGAAATCAACTTATAAGGTATTAAAGCAAATTCACAAATGGTGATAGATTTTCTCTGGAGACGGCAAACCTTGTGTACATAAAACGGAATCATATGAAAAAATGCATTGTTTATATGTCTGTTTGATATTTGTTTACGAAAGGTGGGAATAAGAGGTTCATAGAAATGATTTAGTGGCAACTTACCTTTGTTTGATGAAAACCGATTTATGTTTAATGTTAGTTATTCTATCGTGCAGGAGAAAGTCTGTACAGTATCATGAAACGGTTTGAAACGGGAACATCAACAAATGTAGAATCAGGATGAAATAACATTAGAAATATAGGATAAAGAGATTTGCATAGAATGATTAAGAGTATAGTTTATTTAATGAATAATTAAGTTGTGCATTCATAATTCAAATGAAATGAGGGTTAGAAACAAAATGTGAATGACCTGTGGTTTGCAAGTATGGCTTCCGGATAGTGAAAATCTTCAAGATAATATTTCATGAGGCAAACAAACTAGAATATCGGGAAAGATGGATCAAATCTTTGAATAAGGTCTGATTGCATGGCGAGAAGGGTGGGTGGGTGGGTGGGGGGGGGGGGGAGATAATGTTCTGGAATAGGGCGAATGATTTAGAGGAGAACAGAAAATGTAGATCAGATGGAGAGACTGGAAGTTGACCTTCAGAGAGTGGTTGTGAGGTCAAGTGAGGAACAGAGTTGATTGAACCAGAAAATTGGCCAGGTTATGGGGAGACTTTTATGTTTGGTAAGAAAAGAAATTGAATGATGTGAAATATATCTTTTCTGAGAATTTTTATTTTTTATTTCTTAGAATATTCATATTTTTAAATAATTTCTCAGCCTCTAATTAGTTTCATCTTTTTAGATATCTAAAAAAAACCCTCTCCAAAACTCCAATGCTCTTTTTAGTCTTCTATTTTAAATGGTCCTCTTTTACAGCATTTTCTCTCTTATGTTTCTATTGGAGATCTTTTTTAGTTAACAGCATTTTCTAATAGTTCTTCCACTAGGTTGATATATATAGTCCATAAAAGTTCAATAAAAATCTCCATTTTTGAATTGTGGTTAATACCTTTCTCTAATTACAGCCTTTCTTACATAATACTTTTGAAAATTAATTTTCTGGAAAAAAACATTTTACCTTTCCCACATCAAATGTTAATAACAGAATTCATAACTTATGATTATGTCTCTTATGATCTCTGATAGATGTTGATTAAATTTGACATTTAACGTTTTGTTAGATATATTGGAGTAATTAACCGGTTGGGATAACAACCCTTAAAAAATAAATTCACATTTCATGTTATCAGAAGAATGAAATGTGTATTTCTTTAAACCTGGAGTCAGAGAGAGAGAGAGAGAGAGAGAGAGAGAGAGAGAGAGAGAGAGAGTGAGAGAGAGAGAGAGAGAGAGATAGAGAGAGAGAGAGAGAGATTATTAGCTGAGATAACAAGATAAAT
>NC_090756.1:37029045-37031545 GCF_036898095.1 Palaemon carinicauda | reverse complement strand
AGATATATTAAGGTATATCTAAGTGACATTTGCCTGGTTTAATTGTTCACCTCTTGCCTAATAATTTCATTGTCTTTCTCTTGCCGGGAATATTCAATTACTTATATCATTAGATCTGATATAAAATGCTCGAAAATTATTATTATTATTATTATTATTATTATTATTATTATTATTATTATTATTATTATTATTATTATTATTATTATTATTATTATTATTAGTTTTGCTAACTAAGCTCAACCTTTGCTGGAAAAGCAGGATACTATAAGGCCAAAGAATCGACCAGGGAAAAATATCCCAATGAGGAAAGGAAATAAGGAAATGGAAAAATTTTATCAAAAATGATAGATAAAGTATACGAAATATCTTAAAGTCAGTAACAACATTAAAATAGATCTCATCCTATATAAACTATGAAGAAATTTTTATGTCAGCCCGTTCAACTTCAAAACATCCGCTGCATGTTTCATCTTTCCACGGATGTTTCCCCTAAACTTTGGATTCTCTAAACTCAAGTTTCTTCTTGAAAAACTCTTATTCAATCATCACCTAATCATTCATCAGTAATTGTAGCCATTTGATAAGTTAATACCTTTTGATTTACAATCATTATTCGCCTAAATGATGACCCTTACGTTTACAAATAGACGTCGATTATCTCAGACAGGTGTAGTCCATTGAGGCAGATTGGAGCATATGGTCACTCGACAGAGAAATCATTGTATATTATTATTATTGTTATTATTGTTATTATTATTATTATTATTATTATTATTATTATTATTATTATTATTATTATTATTATTATTATTATTATTAGCAAAGTTCAAATCAAAGCAGTGCAATATGAGTATTATAGTTTACTTTTCCAACTAATGATTCCCTTTAAGAAAGGAAATATGAATACTATGAAGAACTGCTGATGATAATAGATGAGATCCCTGAGAGAGATAGGAACATTGTGATTGGGGACTTCTATGCTAAAGTTGGACAAAATCATTAGGGGATAGAGAATGTGATGGGTGTTGAGGGTCTTAGCGTAGTTTGCAAGTGAAAATGGAGCAGATTTTATAAATTTCTGTTCAGCAAACAATCTTGTCATTGCAGGTACTCTGTTCCAACATAAGAATATCCACAAGCATACGTGGACTTCACCAAGTGGCAATTAAAATAAATAAGATAGATCACATTTCCATTACTAAAGAGAGAATGAGGACTCTTAGAAATGTAAGAAGCTATAGAGGTTCAGATATTGGTTGTGATCACCAGCTCCTCATTGCCACACTGAAATTAAAACTGAAAGCCCCCATCAGAAAGATAGATAGAATACCTAGGTTTGATACAACTAAGCATTTACAATTGAATGTAGGAATCGATTTGCAGTATTAAAGACTTTTGAGATACGAAGAACAGACAATTAATGAAGGATGGTGTGATATTAAGAACATATATCAGTCAGTTGGTAGTGAAGTCTTGGGACAAACAGTTACATGGAGAAAGCCATGGATATCAAATGATACTTGGGATACTATAAAAAGGAGACAAGGACAGAAATAGATTGTTGAAAGTTTTCAAGGAATTAATGATAATTACAAGATAGATCATGCTAAGTATTCCGGTATTGACAGCGAGGTCACAAGAAAAGCTAGGAATGACTGGAGAGAGTATTTAGCCAGTAAAGTACATGAGGCCAACAAAACTATAAACTCAGGAAGGGGATATGGTGTGAGAATTGCTTATATAATTGTTATTGAAATCTCGACTGGGGCAAAGAAGAAGAAGCATATACTCATCAAAAAGAGAGATGGCTCTGTTATAGCAACAGAAGATGGAGTAAGACATAGTTGGATGGAACACTGTAGTGAGGTTATGAATAGGTCATATGAAGGGAATAATTTGATTGATATACTTGAAGCTGATGAAGTCCTTGATGTCCCCATGAATGAATTCAGTGTGTTCGAGGTCAAGGCTATGCTCAAAGAACTAAAGAGATGGAAAGCTTTGGATACGATGGAATAACTACCGAGATGATACCGGCCGAAAATGAAGTGACTCCCAGACTACTTACAAGATTATTTTGTAGAATGTGGCATGAAGAGGCAAAACCTGATGAATGGAAGTTAGGAGTGTTGGTGAAAATAGCTAAAAAAGGAGATCTGGCTTATTGGAATAATTACAGAGGCATAACACCCACGTTAGTTGTTAAGCAAACATATAGGATCCTTATTCTTACGAGACTGGAGAGAAAGATTGATGAAAAGCTGAGAGATGAACAAGCTGGATTTAGAAAACGTAGAAGGTGCACTGACCAGATTTTTATTTCAAGACATGTTGTACAGCAATGCGTTGTATATAGAAATCCCCTTTTGATGGTATTTTTAGACTATGAAAAAGCCTTTGATAGTGTGCACCGGCCAATTTTGTGGAGAATCCTCCGTTATTATGCAATTCCTCCTAAATATGTAAATTAAGTCTGTTCTTGAGCATAGCAAGTGGA
>NC_090756.1:37021545-37024045 GCF_036898095.1 Palaemon carinicauda | reverse complement strand
CATCCATTGTACGTTGTACTGCCTTGTCAAAGCCATGCATAACAGTTTTCTTTTCTTTCTGCCTTTTGAAGTACTCGTGGACATTGAATATGACTTCTCGTGTCTGAGCATTTAATTGCTGTCGTGGGGAGCCTTCCATCTTAAACCGCCACGCTTGGGTATCAGAACCAAAGTGATAAGCTAATTAACCTTCCTGACCTGAGACAGAGAGAGATGTGGCAAACTGTATACCAAATCTACACTGTTTTCTCGCTTTAAGTGAGATTTAATGAATGAAATTAGCGCAAATCGGCAATGTCGGAAACCTACTCCATGTTTCATGACATTCTGGACAGACTATAGTGTTCATGGGCATTCTGCAAGTATTTTGTTTTTTAGAATGATTTATTGTTAATTTGTGCTCATCATTTATTTATTTCCTTATTTCCTCTCCTCACTGGGCTATTTTTCCCTATTGGAGCCCTTGGGATTATAGCATCTTGCTTTTCCAACTAGGGTTGTAGCTTGGCTAGTAATAATGATAATAAACGTTTATCGAGTTTTTATGATCTTGTCAAATTCTTGAATTCTTTTACCATGTTACTATTCACTACAGTGACTACATCCACTGGAAGTCTATTCCATGTATTTTCTGTTTTGGGTGTAACGAAATTACTATTCTAAGAGAGAGAGAGAGAGAGAGAGAGAGAGAGAGAGAGAGAGAGAGAGAGAGAGAGAGAAAGAGAGAGAGAGAGAGAGAATTTACAGTCCGTATATGACTATTCAACCAAGTCAAGTTAGACTACTTGGTATTTGCATGTTTAAAACTCAGAAACAATTGAGAGAGAGAGAGAGAGAGAGAGAGAGAGAGAGAGAGAGAGAGAGAGAGAGAGAGAGAGAGAGAGCTACATCAGAACTTCAGAAATAAACTTATTCCAAAGAAAATTATGTCGAAAATAGCAGTTTGAAAGACACCAACTTAAATCAAAAGTTCTTCTTTTACAGCCTACTCCTCTGTGTCTGTGACGGTGCAGAGTAAGGGTGTGAACTCAAAGGCAGATTGGAAACGACTGAGTTATTTATTAAGGAACACTCTGCTTTATATACAAAACCTCAAGGCAACAGGACGTGACATGTTCGAGAGACAGACAATGATACAGAGCAAAACCGGAGACATGATCATTCAGGTTCTTTTTAGTGCGAGGGAGGAGCGAAGATACAAGCATAATATATACAAAAGGAATTATGTACAATTGTGTGAAACACGATTGGTACATAGCTCCCCCCCTAAAAATTACATACTGTACATGTTAAATAGGGCGCCCTGATCTAGAGAGGCGAACTGTAGGCGGGTCATCTGGCAGAAGATAAGCAGGTTTTAGACGATCAATAGAGACCCAGTCTTCTTTGCCCCGAATGATTAGGAGGAATGCTTTCGGACTGCGTCGGATCACAAGGAAAGGGCCCGTGTAAGGGGGCGTTAGTAGTGGCTTGCTGGTATCGTTGCGCAGGAAGACGTGCGTTGCAGAGTGCAAGTCCGTTGGTATGTGATGCTTCGCTGGGGGCTTGTAAGTCTGGCGGCACGGAGTAAATTTTCCCACGACGTGACGTATGCGCTGGAGATCGTCGGAGGAGGTTGTAGAAGGAAAAAACTCGGCAGGGACGACCAACGGGTCGCCATACACCATTTTGGCTGCCGAGACGTCGAGGGCGTCTTTAGGAGTGGTCCTTAGTCCAAGGAGGACCCAGGGAAGCTGAGTAAACCAGTTGCAATCCTTGCAGCGGGACATCAAAGCTGCTTTGAGGGTGCGATGAAAACGTTCAACCATTCCATTGGCAGCGGGGTTGTAGGCCGTTGTCTGATGTAGGGTGATGCCAAGGAGATTAGCTAATGATGTCCACAATTGAGAGGTGAAAGTGGTTCCCCTGTCTGAAGTAATATGCTCAGGGATACCGAATCTTGAAATCCATCCAGAGAGTAAGGCAGATGTACATGAGGCGAACGTTGCAGTTTTCATGGGAATGGCTTCAGGCCAACGAGTGGAGCGGTCGATGACGGTAAACAGGTAACGATGTCCTTGTGATGTGGGTAGGGAGCCTACAACGTCGACGTGAATGTGTGCGAAACGACGCTGAGGTTGAGGAAAGGTGCCCACTCCTGAATCCGTGTGTCGATGTACTTTGGAAGTTTGGCAAGAAGTACAGGCACGGACCCAATCCTTAGCATCCTTAGAAATGCCGTGCCAAATGAACTTTGCCTTCAGCAGCTGTGCAGTAGAACGGCACGAGGGATGTGAAAGGCCGTGGATGAAATCAAACACTTGTCGGCGCATGGGAGCAGGAATCCAAGGTCGCGGTCTACCAGTACTGACGTCACAGAGGAGGGTGGTGTTGGATTCTTTGAGGGGAAAATCCTCCCAACGGAGGGACATGCAGGATGTCGTACAAGCTTGATACTCTGGATCCTGTCGTTGGGCTTCAGCCAGGGCGTTGTAATCCAATCCCAGTTGAACGGCAGCCA
>NC_090756.1:37004045-37016545 GCF_036898095.1 Palaemon carinicauda | reverse complement strand
ATATATATATATATATATATATATGTATATATATATATATATATATATATATATATATATATATATATATATATATATATATATATATATATATATATATACATATATATATATATATCTATATATATATATATATATATATAGATATATATATATGTATATATATATACAGTATATATAGATATATATATATGTATGTATATATATATATATATATATATATATATATATATATATATATACATATATATATGTATGTATATATATATATATATATATATATATATATATATATATATATATATATATGTGTGTGTGTGTGTGTGTGTATGTATATATATATATGTGATAATTTTTTTGCACATTTAAACGTGTTTCTTTCATATTTCAAATAAGCCATATATATTAATACATTAAAGTCTGGATTCTCTTAACGACCTCGGGATCAGAGCCCCAGGCGGAACCGCCCAAAGACTATGATATCGGACCGGCGGGGATTTGAACCCTCGTCCAGGATATCTGTATGCCAGTGACCATACCACCCTGCCACGAAGAAAGATAAAAGTCAATGACAATTCTTCTATACATATACCTGTCAAATTCAGGTTTTCTGTACTTAGAATTGAAATCAACCCATCTTCACCATCGTAGCTAATTGGTAGGTTTGGGACTTGGCATTCGATTAATGATAATTTTTGACAGGTATATGTATAGAAGAATTGTCGTTGACTTTTATCTTTCTTCGTGGCAGAGTGGTATGGTCACTGGCATACAGATATCCTGGACGAGGGTTCAAATCACCGCCGGTCCGATATCATAGTCTTTGGGCGGTTCCGCCTGGGGCTCTGATCCCGATGTCGTTAAGAGAATCCAGACTTTAATGTATTAATATATATGGCTTATTTGAAATATATATATATATATATATATATATATATATATATATATATATATATATATATATATATGTATATACATATATATATATATATATATATATATATATATATATATATGTATATATATATATATATATATATATATATATATATATACACGTGTAACTGTGTAATAAAAGAGGGATAATTTAAAATAAAAAATTCAAAAGAGTAACAAAACATAACAGGTAAGTGTTTCAGTGGAGGCTAAGTTAAAAAGATAATATTCGAAACAATTATAGACGTAACTGTTACTTAAACGTAACCTCATTTACCGAAGTATTCAGAGAACGGCCTCGTAGATGCGTATAAAAATAATGAGAGTTTAGCTTTAAGTGTACGATACCTGGCTGCTCTTGCATTCTATACCCTGAGGAGATCCAAGATCTCTCGAGTACCATTCCAAATGAAGTCGAGTCGGAAAATAAATGTTTTGGTGATACCTTAGTGCTGGAAGTAGAGGAAGACCGAGACAAAACCAACTACGCCATCACGCACAATTTGATCCAAGTGTGTCTGCAGCCTTTTATCCTGCAGGAATACAATCTCCCAAAACAAAAAATAGTGTAGAGTACTGCAGAGTCTTGGCACAGGAGATTCCAAAGAGTCGTCGAACGATACCATTTGGTAGTTGACTCGATGATTCGAGAATTCATAAAGGAAGACCATCTCACAAACCAAGAAGTACAACGTCCAACTTCAGATATTTATCCGAAGAAAAGGGAAGGGTAGTGAATCTAAAATGATTTCTCGAGTTTTTGCTCGACCTTGACCTTGACCTTTGATCTTAGCATGTATTAATTGGCTCGGATTTTCATACACTCCAATATGAATCACGCATGAAGTCTTTGACAACGATGTCCAAACTTATGGCTGGTTATGTGCATTGGACATTTTGCTCTACCGTGACCTAGAGCTTTTACCTTGACCTTCTAAAACTTAATGATATCCAGCTTTTTACATAATAGTTAATCCCTGCAAAAGTTTCATTTCTCTACTATTAAAATTGTAGTCAGGAAGCTGTTCACAAACAAGCACACACACAAATACATAAACAGACAAACACACACAAACAGGGGGTAAAACATAACCTGCTTCCAGCTTCGTTGGCGAAATTAAAAAGGCTCGCAAGAGTTTTAAGGCGAAATAAATCTGTCTCGTTAAATTATTATATTCGATGAATTCCTCGCAACTTACATTTTAGTTATTGCAATAGTCAGCATAATGGCGATGACATTAATGAATGTGAAAGAGAGTTTTTTTCCATATACTTCTACAGTAAAATAATAATTGCTTCAAATATTTTCAAGTATTTAACGATATGGAAGTTAATAAAAGTTATTTTTTTATATAATTTTACATTTCAAAAAATAAAGGTATAAATATCTTTCGACTATATTTCAATCTAATTCCAATTGTTTATATAAATAAGTCTTCTTATCAGACAGACTATGAGCAATCATTGTTAATCGTTTATTTATTTCCATATTTCCTTTCCTCACTGGGCTATATTTTTCCTGTTGGAGCCCTTGGGCCTATAGCATCCTGCTTTTCCAACTAGGGTTGTAGCTTAGCTAGTAATAATAATAATAATAATAATAATAATAATAATAATAATAATAATGATAATAATAATAATAGGAGTAAAAGTCATACCATCTCGTAAATCTATTCTGATATGTCACTCTTTGTAAAGGATTCCATAACCTATCTATCTATCTATCTATGTATCTATTCGTACCCACAACTTTAAAATCTATTTTAAACAAACGATCGAAAATAAATCAATTAAACATGGAAAATAGGCTTTAGTGAATAATATTTCCACCTCACAAGAAATTCACACCTGATTAAGGAAAATTAATTGAAAAGTAATTGGCTAAGTAAGAATCTTCAATTAATCATCTTCGAGGAAAGTTAGTCATTTCCAGGACGACGACTCTCTCTCTCTCTCTCTCTCTCTCTCTCTCTCTCTCTCTCAGCCAGCCCCAGGCGAAAATCTCGAGGAGAGTTGGAGAGCTGAAGGGTGAGGGGAGGGGGGTGTGGGGTTGCTGTCTCCTCTCTCTCCACCCCAACCACCCCAGTATACATCCGACCCCGAACGGTTTTTTTCTTTTGAAAGTGTAATTTCAAGTGGTGGGAAACGAGAGAGAGAGAGAGAGAGAGAGAGAGAGAGAGAGAGAGAGAGAGAGAGAGAGAGAGAGAGAGAGCAAATGTTTTTCTGTAAACCCATAATCGTGAAAATCCCGGTTTAACATCATTCAGCATTTCTAATTGCCTAGTTAATATCCTTAACCCTTTACTTAACATCATCTTAGATTCAAACATAAGAAACTATAAAGACTTAATTCCTAAATTGTCAATTTTTATGTATTATTATTATTATTATAATTATTATTATTATTATTATTATTATTATTATTATTATTATTATTATTATTATTATTATTATCCAACAGGTAAAATACCCCTGTAAGGAAAGGAAATATGGAAACTACAATTATAATAAAACATTTTAAGAACAGTAGCAACATTAAATTTAAATTTTCATATATACTCTAAACTATAAGAACTTAAAAAAAAAAAAAAAAAAAAAACAGTAAAGTAAAGTAACCATTGATGACGTATTGCCATATTTTAATTAAGCTAATTATCATGTGTATGAAAGTGTCAATTTGAAAGGAATGGAAATTTTATACACAATCATTATGTATGGAAACCCCTTATCTATTGTACCAATGGGAAACTCCTTATCTACAGTCCCCATATTGACAGGTCAATCATAAAATAGATAGGGAATATAATTTAAAAATAATTCTTCCCTGCTTAAGAAAAAAGACTATAAGTCCAAATATTCAGGTCATATATTTTATCCATAGAAATATGGTTTTTCTAACAGTGAGAAAATAGGAAAATGAAATAATGAAGAGCTATAGCATCTGTTTAATGGTTCCAGGAAAGAAGAAATCAGTTTATTAATTAAATTTCTTGGAATTTCATGTTGGAAATAAAGCCATTTTAAAAACACGTTTTTGAACAGAAGCAGAGATCCTAGAATGTAAATGTTGTAATATTCTCTGTCACTGCCAGGAATGTAATTTCAATGGACAAGAAAACTTGAATACATTCTTTCTTGCTTTTTTCCTCCTTATGTCAATACAGACATAAACCTTTCTAATCTCTCTCTCTCTCTCTCTCTCTCTCTCTCTCTCTCTCTCTCTCTCTCTCTCTCTCTCTCTCATTTACAAAATATTTCCTTTATGAAATATTCCTTGGCTATTCTTTCTTGCTTTCTTTCTCCATATGTTGATACCCAGTCATATTCCTTTCAAATCTCTCTCTCTCTCTCTCTCTCTCTCTCTCTCTCTCTCTCTCCTACTGATCTTGTTTCCTCTACACCAATCACCGACCTGATATTTTTCATAAAGGTTGTGTTTTATTTTGAGTTTTTCGGTAGGGAACATTCAAGGTTGGACCCAGAGCGCTCGTTAGCACAGGAAGACTTTCATCACAAGTTTGAGAAATGAAAAGTCTTCTAGCATTGATGGAAGGTTATTTTCTTTCATAGAAAGATACTGAAACAGATATCTTGTTTGCTACTGGATTGGAGAGAGAGAGAGAGAGAGAGAGAGAGAGAGAGAGAGAGAGAGAGAGAGAGAGAGAGAGAGAGAGAGAGAGAGAGAAGCAGTAATACCTTAGCACATGAAAATTTTAGAATTACCAACGTATTCAAACCCATTAAAGGTTGAATGTAATCTGATAAGACTCTCGAAGCAATTCACGTCGTTTACCTAAGCTTTGCCGGAAAGCTTCGCTCTTGTTGTTGTTGTTATAACAATTAGAGGTGTTTGAGAATCTCATTTTTATCGGTATCCTAAAACCAATGTCAATTGCCTATTGGAAACGTTCCTGCTTAGTGATCTGATGGACTAGGATTCGGGACCAGTAGTCTGTAACTTCACCATCCTTGTGAGCTAGGGATGGAGTATTTGGAAGAGTCATCAGCAGCCATTGCATGGCCCTCCCTGGTATAGCCTGAGTAGAGAGGGGCTTGGGAGCTGATCATATTTATACATGGTCAGTCAACAATAAAGATGAGATTTCTTTCCTTAAATCCTCTGCTTTCTGAGAACAACCTTTTACGACCCCACTACTGGCTTTGTCCTCCTTCGCTGACGATATTTTGAACGGCTCGCAACTATTTATGACATACAAGTTTTCTGTTCGCGAATAGAGACTCTTTTTATCTCTTTCTTTTTCTTCCACCCTACCTGGAACCTGGAACCTGGAAGGGCTGGATAAAACAAGGTACCGAATTCATTGCTTAAACGAAAGTGTTCCGAATTTGTAGGAATGTTTTCATCCGTTTCCCCTCATGTGCTGGAAGTGACTGGAATTTGGTACCATAGCCCAGATTCAATATAGCCATAGCCAAGAGCATCAGAAAAGAGAGAGAGAGAGAGAGAGAGAGAGAGAGAGAGAGAGAGAGAGAGAGAGAGAGAGAGAGAGAGAGAGAGAGTTTGCAAATGAAGGTAATGTTCACTAATCGTCTCATCTATAGGAAAAACTTTTAAAAGTACACCGTTAAAAATTTGCATTATAAATACGGTAAAAATACTGCAATAAATGTTGCCAGGCATTTACCGTTTTCAAATCGAATATATTGACGTTAAGAAGTGATATTACGGTCACCAACCCGTAAAAGATAATAACAAAGTAGGGTAAAAATTACAGTCAGCTGAATTTCGGAAAATACGGCTCAAAACCATGTTTTTACGGAGAATTTCCGATTAAAATTTCTGTTTTTAACAGTTTAGTGTTTTAATATCTTATTCATTTTATGTGGAAATCCAGAAGTTCAAACTTGCAGCGAATAATTTCTTTTTTTTATATTGAACAGCATGATATGTTTACTTTAACGTTGTTATTGATATTAAGATGTTTTATATTCTTTATTCATTACTTCTCTTCTATAGTTTATTTATTTCCTTGTTTTCTTTCCTTTCTGGGTTATTTTCCCCTATGGGAGTCATTGGGGTAATAGCACCCTGCCTTTCCAAATAGGGTTGCAGCTTAGCTAAATAATAATAATAATAATAATAATAATAATAATAATAATAATAATAATAATAATAATAACCCATATATGGAATTTATTTTGTCGTGGAAAGAATTACAGTGCTTTTTTAATGTTTCTTCATTTCTTTTTTCCTTGTTATGATTGATTTTTCCTAGATTTTTCTATAATGCAATAATTACAAATTGTAAAATTTTATAATAATAAAAATAATAATAATGATAATAATAATAATAATTGTAATAACAATGACAATGATAATGACAATGATAATTATAATGATATTGATAATTGTAATAACAATAATGTTAAAAATGACAATGACGATAATAATAATAATAATAATAATAATAATTGTAATAACAATGACAATGACAATGACAATGACAATGATAATGATAATGATAATTATAATGATAATTTTAATGACAATGACGATGATAATAATAATGATAATAATAATAATAATAATAATAATAATAATAATAAGAAGAAGAAGAAGAAGAAGAAGAAGAAGAAGAAGAAGAAGAAGAAGAAGAAGAGTATAAGGCTTGGTATGTAAGCTCTGAATATTTTTTCTCTTATTGTAAATGACTGAATTTATTGCGATTGAAGTCGTAGATAATTCACCTTTATAGCTTTCATAATAAAGAAACAAAGGAAAGAAATTACTATTTGCAATTGAACTCTAATAATAATTATGGGAGCTTTTCGTATCAATGGTTTTGTATTATCATTTCATTTATTTTTTTTTTCAAACGAAACAAAACATAAGCTATAAGACACAAAGGCTACTTTTTATAACTGAATTCCAGAAAATGAAATGACTTTTCTTTAACATTTGATATTGTCCTTCATTAAATATCTTTTATTGCGTTTTTTTCGAAAAGTAATAAGCAATTTGCCGGAAGAAAATTCTGTTTAATCAGAATGAATTTAACATTAAGTGAAGTAGCAATGCTTTAAATTTCTAATGAAAATATGAAATATGAACTAGAATTTGTAATACTTACGGAAATATAGGATAGAATTCGATATTGAATTTTGCGACATATCTGTCCATACTTAGCGTTACTACGTCAGTATATTTTATTCTTATATTTATAACATTCTAAAATTCTAGATAACTAAACTGCAATTTTGCGAATAGGTAAAAATATAGATTAAGAATACATATCCTTATGTTTCTCACTCTATTTTTCAGAAACCTAATAGCTTTATCCTTTATGATTTAGTTAATTTTCTTGCAAATTCAAGTATTGTATATTATAATCATTTTTAAATGTTTTATACAATATTACGTTGGAATAAAGTAAAACATACTGTATATGTGTACGCATACATTTAATTACAGTTTGTAGGCTATTGTAGAGAGCAGATATTAGCTATATATAAAATACAATTTTAATTTTTCTATCAAACTGGAAATGCATGATGCACTTATGTATACTCTTTAGTAATAAAAACTAAAATGATTAAAAATATAAAAACAAAAAGGAAGAAAATAACTCACTAAATAGTATCACACATTTGAATAATGAAATGGGGCCTGGAAACAGAAATATGGTAGCATAAAAACCAACCAAAATTGTAAGATAAATCACATGCAAATGAACTTTAATAAATTATACATAAATAAGAAAAAATACCTCAGTAAATAATTTTGCACATATAAGAATTGTAAACCAGAAAAAATAATATAACATACAAGCAAACCAAAATTGCATCATGAATTAAATGCAAATAAACTCTAATATAATTTTAAATATGAGAAAAAATCATACTAAAAAAAGGTTTTCTTCAAGAATTAAATACATAGTGCAAACATAAGACAAAGCAAGTATGTCAACTCACACATTCAATGTATATGAAAATACAAATACAAACAAATACAGTTTACAAATACTGTAAAATGTTAGTCTTTATTTGGGAAATAGAAAAATTGAGAAGATAAGGAACATTATAACAAAATAGCATTTTGAAGCAGTTTACTCCTGTAATGCTACCCAGGTGCGCAAAAAATGGTGAAATATTCATGTATTTATAAGTTAAATCAAAATTACAAATGAAATCTTGAGTAAATTTTGTCATTACTGGTTCTCTCTCAACATTATCATCATTATTTGGGTTGAAGTTTGAAACAAAATCCTGAAATGCTTTAAGGGATTCATCATCTTGGACCTGTTCTTCATCTGTTGCAGTGCAATCTAAATTAAAAATATCTTTATTTTCAAAAGAATTTTTATTAAGTTTAGTTTTTATGTCAAAGATCTTCAAATATTGCAGTATTGGGGTGTTATCCTCTGTGCAGTTTCCTTTATCATTATTTTTTCATGATATTGTTTCATAGAGCATTTTTTATTAAGGTTTTACTTTTTTATGAACTTTGAGTGTCATTATTTCTACCTGAACTTCGTAGTACACTATATAAATGTTCATGACAATCTTGATTTATCCTGTTAGTTAAAATGAATTTGAAACCCCTATCTTTCATATGGTTCCATAACACTTTAAGGCTAGAGATGTTAAAAGCCAATCATCTATAAATGGAATATTACTTTTAGTTCCACTAAAAATTAAGCTTGAAAGCTTATCAGCCTTTTCAAACAAAAGAAAATAATATTATTAATACTATCACTAATTGCAAATATCCTCTCTTTAAAATGAAATACACAGCTGCTGTTAAATACATCAAACAATTCATCAATATCATATACAAATATGCTGTATTTTCGGCTTCTTGCGGTAATGCCCCTAATGTTGCATGTGTAAATGAACCAGCTGCTACACTACGGCTAAACACCTGTGCAGATAGATTCACTCTCATTTTATCAAAACCGTTGTTGAAGACATGTGATGTAAGTTTTGGAGTTAACCATAGCCACTTCTGAGAATCTGCTTCAAAGAATTTCTCTATATATTTCCAAGACACTTTTCGCCCACCAAGTTGCATGTCACATTTCTCCAAATTGTGTCAGATACTATTCAAAAGGTTTTGTGTATCATAAAAGAAATACAAATTTTCACCTCCATGTGAGAAAAAAGGTTTTTCTATGAAAATGTTGAGATTTTTAAACAACCTTCTATTATTTGGATCTTGGTCACATACCAAAAATGCTGGGTATAAACATACATTCTTTAATTTACCAATACAGTCAGTTACCATATGCATTAAGGTATGCCCTCCAATAGATTTTTTAAATAAAAAATAGCCCAGTACTTACTTCCATTTGGAAGTCAAGCCTTTTGCCATGAAGACCATGGTATTCTGAGCTGGGTCTTGCCCTTTGCCATACTGGCCAAGATCTTCAATTCCCTCCACCACATCTTTACTAATGTTGAACTGTACATCAGATTCAAGGGATATAACATCAAATATAATACCACAGGATTTATCATTTTCATTCATTGATAAATCTTTCTATTTTAACAATTTAAAAACAGGCTCATTCCAGCCAACATTAAAATCAATCTTAGATACCCAGTACCTCAGCATTCTTGCTGATAAAGTTATATGCTCTGGGACTTTTGAGATAAAGTCCAAGAGGAAAACATTTTTGAGAAAGTGAATATCTCCTACCATATTTGGAGACACCTGCTGGTTTCATTTTTGTTTTAAAATATTCTAAAGCTGTGCCACTTATATATTTGTTTAAATTTTTTTCTATAACTGTAGATAGTAGGGTTCAAGTATCTGAGTTTTTTTTTGGCTTACCTTCATTTGTTTAAGTGTTTTCATAATTCTATTAGTGCACTCTAGTTTTTTTTTTCCTTTGCAAGCTGCTGGTAGATTCTGAAAATATATTAAAAGTTAGTAATAAAGTGCAAAAACAATTGGCATAAACATAAGAACCACTATTGAATTATTTATGTATATATATATATATATATATATATATATATATATATATATATATATATATATGTATATATGTATATATATATATATATATATATATATATATATATATATATATATATATATATTCAAAAAATGTATTCATTCATTCAATTATATTTAAGAGCTGACCATTTATTTGGGAAAAATATTTTGTTTTGATCCCTTAAAAATATTGATTCATGATAACATCTTACCATTTAATCTTATGGTTGTGAATGTTGGTTCTCCTTCTTCATGTAACCCTAAATGTATGGTCTCATTCTGTATTTCAGGTTTTTGTAAATTATCATTTCCATTGAGAATGGTACAATCAACATCACCATTAGTAGTAGTTATAGTAGTAGCGGCAGTAGAAGGATGGGTAGTACTAGTAGCTTTATTAGTAGCAAATGTAGGTATAACAGTCATATTAGTTATAGTAGGACTAACACTTGAAGCAATACAACTAAATTTATCCCTAATCTTTCTTATTCTGGCATTACTGTACACATCACTGCCAGTATCTTTTGGATAACCATCTGTAAATTCTGAAAACGCAAATAATATGAAATGAAACAGATGCCTTATAATACTTTTTCATTTGGCTGATAAAATCGTAAGTATTCTATGCATAAATTTATACAGAAACACTACTAAATAAAATTTTCTTACCAATATCTGAGTGAGATTTTCACTTAATTCAATATTTTCATAATCTTCTTTGACAATTTTCCTGGTCAGATGATAGATGAACCTTATAGACATAACACAACTATTAGCCTAACACTATCACAGAAGACAAAGTAAATATATATGTAGAATAATATAGCAAAATCTTAAAGGTCAATCTGTACCTATTATATGAATTCTAGTTAGTAAAAGCAAAATTGTAATATCTACCAAAAGCATAAACCATTTGCCATGTTTCAAGGAGGAAGTTCTTATCTAAGATGATCTATCCTCCAGAGCAGGAATGGTACCCACAAGATTAACTATATTGAGAATGATTGTGATGCACTTACCATTTCAGAAAATCTAAACATATACAAACTGCACATCAAATACTGCACATCAAATACACACCATATTCAAGGTTGTACAATTTCTTGTGTGGATAAGTCAGCAACCAGTTTGATGTGTAATTTGATTGGTGGTGTAAATCTATTGATGTATCTGAAAATATGTATTTCGACAATAATTGCATTATACAATATATATATATATATATATATATATATATATATATATATATATATATATATATATATATATATATATATATATATATATGCACAAAAACATAGCACAAAAAAATAGTTTTATTAAATTATGTACTACAATTATATAAATCATCAAAGACATACCTACATTTATAAATAGATATATCCAAAATTGCACATGGACAGAAATATAAATAGGATGAAACAAAGAATGCCATGAAGGAAAATGAAAGGTGAATACTGGCAAGTGTTTTCTGTGTACTTTATTCTCGTAATAAATGAACCTGCCAAGACCTGATCATTATCATTAACTTATGAAAAGCTGGGAAATAGTTCATAAGATAATGAGAGCCCTACAAGACAGCCAGGACGATAAGAATTAGTAATTCAAGGGATCTCCTGACAACCAGGCAGGGTCCAATCGACCAACTCCCGAGGACAATGTTCCTCTGATGCGGGATAGGGAAAGAGCAGATAACTAGGCAAAGGCTGCAGTTGAGGCGGGAGAGGGAATGGCCCATAGCTAACACACAGCCAGAGCTAGAAGAAATCAAGCTGACAAGACAAGAGGCAGGGACAGAAGGCGATACCTCTGACTAGATAGGCTAACCAGGCAAGGGAGTTAAGATTCCATAGCAAGAGGATATAGCACATGAAGTGAGGCTGTAAACAGAACAGGCACTTCCAAGGCGGTAGAGGAGGATCCCAAGGGATATCAACTCTAAGCTAGATACGGTTAGGCCAAAGGAAGAACTGTGCAGGCAAGCCTAGCCTACCTAGCAGGTGAGGGAAAGCTCAGAAGCTAGGGTAAGATGACTTGGCAAGAGGAACATAGTTCCTAGTAAAGTCAGGCTATGGCCTAACTAGGAACGGGAAGGGGCAGAGAGAACACCTAAAGCAGCAGAGAGATTTTGACCAGGGGAGGAGAAAATCTCACCTAATTAGGACCGGGAAAGATAGCTTACAAGTAGGCACACTAACAGACACAAGGATAAGGGAAGAAGCAGGTGGTGATGGGAGACTCGGAAAATGGTGAGGTGGCATGACAGGAGGGCCCAACAGCAACATTAGAACAGAAATAGTGTTCCAAGGGGTCCGCCGTGAGAGGGCAAAGAGGATAAGTCCTCACAACCAGGTATAGCCTACCGAAGACTAAGAGAGGAGCCTAAAAAGGGTTAAGGTGACACAAGGGGGTCTACTAGTCAGCATCAGAACAGGGGGTTACGAGTTCCAATGGGTAAACATAAGTAGATACAGGGATCTGGATCCCAAGACTTGTGCCACCTCGCCAAACATATAGGCTATGTGGAAAGAGAAAACAGTCACCCTAGGGTACCTGAAAACACTAACCGACTCTCAGAGGGACCCTAAAAAACGCAGCTCCT
>NC_090756.1:36996545-36999045 GCF_036898095.1 Palaemon carinicauda | reverse complement strand
ATATGTCACTAGGCTTTGTGACAATGACCTAATATGCCACTAGGCGTTGTGTCATTGACCTAATATGTCACTAGATTTGTGCAAACGACATAATATGTCACTAGGCTTTCTGCCATGAAATGATATGTTACTAGACTTTGCACAAGTGACCTATTAGGTCACTAGGCTTTGTGCCATGAACTAATATTTTACTAGACTTTGCACAAGTGACCTCATATGTCACTATTCTTTTTGCCAATAACCTAACATATCACTAGGCTTTGTGCCAATGGCTTAACATATCACTAGGCTCTGTGAGTATGACCTAATATGTCACTAGGCTTTGTGCCAATGACCTAATATGTTACTAACATTTGTGCCAATAACCTATAATTTTATTATGATTTGTTCCAATTCCCTAACTTGACAATAGGCTTTGTGCCAATGACCTATTATGTCAATAGGCTTTGTGCCGATGACCTAATATGTTACTAGGCTTTGGGCCAATGACCTATTATGTCATTAGGTTTCCTCCAAATGACCTATTATGTAACTAAGGTTTGTGCCTATAACCTAAAATGTCCCTAGACTTTGTGCCAGCGACCTTTTATGGCAGTAGGCTTTGTGCCTATGACCTAATATGTTACTAGGCTTTGTGCCACCGACCTTTATGGCCTATTATATCAGTAGGCTTTGTGACCTAACATGTCACTAGGCTTTGTGCCTATGACCTAATATGTTACTAGGCTTTGTGCCACCGACCTTTATGGCCTATTATATCAGTAGGCTTTGTGACCTAACATGTCACTAGGCTTTGTGCCTATGACCTAATATGTCACTAGGCTTTGTGCCCATCACCTAACATGTCAATAGGCTTTGTGCAAACGACCTATCCTATCACTAGGCTTTTTGTCATGACGTATTATGTCACTAGGCTTTGTGCCGATGATCTGATATGTTACTAGGTTTTGTTCCAATGACCTAATATATCACCAGGCTTTGTGTGAATGCTAATATGTTACTAGGCTTTATGCCAGTGACTTAATATGTAACTAGGCATTGTGACTATGACCTTATATGTCACTGAGATTTGTCCTGATGACCTAACATATCACTAGCCTTTGTGCCTATGACCTAATATGTCTCTAGATTTTAAGAGAATGACATATCATGTCACTAGGCTTTGTGAGTATGACTTAATAAGCATCTAGGTTTTGTGCCAATAACCTAAAATGTCAGTAGGTTTTGTGCTAATGATCTAATTTGTTACTAGGCTTTGTGCCAATGACATATTATGTCATTAGGCTTTGTGTCAGTGACCTACTTTGTCACTAGGCTTTGGACCAATGACCTAATCTGTCACTAGGTTTTGTGCCAATGACCTATCACTAGGCTTTGTGCCAATGACCTAATATATCACCAGGCTTTGTGACAATGCTAATATGTTACTAGGATTTGTGCCAATGGCCTGCTATGTCACTAGGCTTTGTGGCAATGACCCAGTATGTCACCAGGTTTTGTGTCAGTTACATGATATGTCACTAGGCTTTGGACCAATGACCTAATACATTACTAGGCTTTGTGCCAATAACGTAACATGCTACTAGCCATTGTGCAAATTACCTAATATGTAACCAGGTTTTGTGCCAATGACATATTACGTCCGTAGGCTTTGCGCCAAAGACCCATTATGTCACTAGGCTTTGTGCCAATGACCTTTTATGTGCAGGTAAAGACAAAATTAATCTTGACCAGAAAAAGGGATCCAATGTAGTACTGTATGGCCAATTAAAGTACCAATATCCCTAGCGGTAGTATTTCAATCTATTCTTGTTTAGTAGCTAGTCTTATTATATAAGTCTTCCAGAGAAGATCTCTTGAAATCAGAGAATACGAATGAAATGCTTATAAGAAAGCTCTCTCCTTTGCATGGAATATAGCCTTAATATATTTCCAAGCGACAACTGCAGAGTGAAAGGAAATAACATGCAGAAGATGAAAGAAGTTATAATACATTTCATCACTAACCATATATATATATATATATATATATATATATATATATATATATATATATATATATATATATATATATATATATATATATATATATATATATATATATATATATATATATATATATATATAATACCAAGTTTAATATATATATATATATATATATATATATATATATATATATATATATATATATATATATATATATATATATATATATATATATATATACAAGTTATAATCCATTTCATCACTTACCCTTGTCTATTGCGCAAGATAAAAAATTCAGAGAATTTCAACAAACGGCTATTTATGATACTATCCCTAAATACGAAACTTTCATGCATTCAGCCACACATAATTTATGATTGCAAATGAAATATGGGTTGAGAATAAAGACATAAACAGTTTTTTTTTCTTTTCTTTTTTTTGGAAATGGCTGTGTATGAATTATTACAATGAAAAAATAAACTTGAACCATTTTTCCATTGAAGTCGAGAAGAGT
>NC_090756.1:36986545-36989045 GCF_036898095.1 Palaemon carinicauda | reverse complement strand
TATATATATATATATATATATATATATATATATATATATATATATATATAAATATATATATAATTTGTTCTTGTCATGCTGAACAGCAACAATTGCCCAAACTAGCGTGTAGTAGTTATGAAAGGTGGAGAGTGTGGGAAGGGTAATCTTGGTGTGTGATGTAGTTTAGCAACGGGGAGGGGGTCGGTGGAAAACGTTGAATGTTTGTGTGCGTCTGTGTTCTTATCTATCTAAAGATTTTGCTCTCATTTTTGACGGATCGCGTACACTAATATATATAATTGGTCACCCTCTTTATTTTAATAGATTTTTTTCTGGACTTGAACAAACGTCAATCAAATTAACAAAACTGTGAAGCATTATTGTAAATACACAAATAAAGGGCGTCAGTTATAATAGACATCAATTATGCTCATCACAATATGATGTCAATGAGATATAATGAAATATCTTCCTCTTCAGAATATTGTAAGATAATTGCCAGACTTTGATTTCCCTGTGGGTTTGAATCTTCGTTTTTGAAACCAATTTATTCTTGATATATTTCATTTATTATTTATGTTATTGTTTGTTATTTAATGTCCATTGCATCATCCAAAATCTTTCTGTCACTTGGAATACCAATTGAAAGATCTGTTTTAATATAGTATTTTATATCAGTTGTTCATTTCCTTACCCTAATGCGGTATTTTTCCCTGTTGGAGCCCTTGGGCTTGTAGTTCCATGCTTTTTCCAAACTAATAACTTTCCCGTGGATAAATATATAAGAAGGTCGGTATTACTGCGAACAGGGAGGACTCTGTAAAATAGGATGAAGGTATATAAATGACATTGAGAATATGGAAATCAACAAGAGCATAAAGAAGAATAAAATATAACACTTTCTTTCCAGTTATCAAGTGGACAATCAGTTCGTAAAAATATTAACCATCTTATATAGATTTGATTAACCATCAATTTACAACTCCTGTAGAGACCAAACGATTCAATTTCCTGATAAACGTTCCTTGACTTTCTGCCTCGTATTTCAGTCCCCATTTTAATGAGGCCTTTGATGATTCCTGACACCTCTTAATTATCCCTTAGACTCAGTGGATCATTTCGTCTCCTGATTAAGAAGCATTGGATGCACGAAGCGAAGCTCATAGTTGAAGACCAAGGGAAAGTGTTATTATTATTATTATTATTATTATTATTATTATTATTATTATTATTATTATTATTATTATTATTATTATTAGCTAATCTACAACCCAAGTTGGAAAAACAGGGTGTTATAAGCCCAAGGGCTCCAACAGGGTTTGATAGCCCGATGAGGAAAAGAAACAAGGGGAAAAAAAACTACAAGGGAATTAATGAGCAATTAAAATATAATATTTTTTATTTGAGTAACAGCATTGGAAAAGATATTTAATATATAACCAATAAAAACTTCATAAAGATAAAAGAGAAATAAGATAGACTAGTGTACCTGAGTGTACCTTCAAGCAAGAAAACTCTAAGGTAACTGTAATTGTTATTATCTATATTTTCACTAATGTAGGCGACCCGTCAAAAATGACCTCTATATATTTAGATCGATATGCACTGACATGCACAAACATTAAAATAATAATAATAATAATAATAATAATAATAATAATAATAATAATAATAATAATAATGAAAATAATTGGGTTTATCTGCAAATAACTGCGTTTACAATTCCTCGCCTTTAATAAAACTAAGTAATGACAAAAAGAAGAAATACCCAAACACCGAAAGAGTCTTTGCTTGAAGCCTTCCTCTGGAAAGACTAATGGAGCGCTTACAAGCAGCATTAGCGGAAAGCAGCGCTTCAAAAAGACTGACATTAGTCGTTTCAAAGGAAAGTCTTCGGGCGATACACTTGGAGGAAGGAAAAATGTCTCGTTTTTAGTGTCTTGGCTACAAAGGAAATCTCAGAAGAGAGAGAGAGAGAGAGAGAGAGAGAGAGAGAGAGAGAGGAGAGAGAGAGAGAGATTTTTGACATTTTCACTCATATTTTTGTTAAATTCCAAGTTAACTGCCATGCAATATTTATGGTTAAAGGACATGTTAAAAAGGGAACATTCCTTTATTATTATTATTATTATTATTATTATTATTATTATTATTATTAGTAGTAGTAGTAGTAGTAGTAGTAGTAGTAGTAGTAGTAGTAGTAGTAGTAGTGGTACAGACAGATTTGCATCACCGTGTGTTGTGAGGTAAGGTAGTTAGATATTCAAAGGGATTAGAGGCCCCATATGGACCTCTGGTTTCATACAAGCCAAAAGAATAGTTTGTTTTAATGAAGAGAATATTGGAAATTAATTAGAACATTTGCTGCATAAGTAACAGGTAAAAGTGTAAATATGTTGTCTGATTTTACAAAATATCCTTAATTATCTCCGGAAAATCTAGAATGGCAAATGATATGGCAGACATCTTTATACTCCATCTTGAACTATTAACTGCCATATTATCAATTTGATCAAAT
>NC_090756.1:36961545-36971545 GCF_036898095.1 Palaemon carinicauda | reverse complement strand
TTGTTTGTAATAGCTTTTAACTGCAAGTGTGGGTGTGAATTATGCTTTTAATAGCTTTTAACTGCAACTGTGGGTGTGAATTATGCTTTCAATAGCTTTTAACTGCAATTGTGGGTGTGAATTATGCTTGTAATAGCTTTTAACTGCAAGTTTGGGTGTGAATTATGCTTGTAATGGCTTTTAACTGCAAGTGTGGGTGGGAATTGTTTGTAATAGCTTTTAACTGCAAGTGTGGGTGTGAATTATGCTTTTAATAGCTTTTAACTGCAACTGTGGGTGTGAATTATGCTTTCAATAGCTTTTAACTGCAAATGTGGGTGTGAATTATGCTTGTAATAGCTTTTAACTGCAAGTGTGGGTGTGAATTATGCTTGTAATAGCTTTTAACTGGAAGTGTGGGTGTGAATTATGCTGGTAATAGCTTTTAACTGCAAGTGTCGGGGTGAATTATGCTTGTAATAGCGTTAACAGCAAGTTTGGGTGTGAATTATGCTTGTAATAGCTTTTAACTGCAAGTGTGGGTCTGAATTATGCTTTTAATAGCTTTTAACTGCAATTGTGTTTGAAGTAGGCCTTTAATAGCTTTTAACTGCAATTGTGTTTGAAGTAGGCCTTTAATAGCTTTTAACTGCAAGTGTGGCTGGGAATTATGCTTGTAATTGCTTTTAAATGTATGTGTTGGTGTACATGATACCTGTAATAGTTTTAACCTCCATGTAAGCGGGTGAATTATGCTTGCAGTTGCTTCTAACTTTTAGTGCGGGTAGGATATGTACTTGTAGTTCCGTTTAACTTTAAGTGTGGGGGCAAATTATGCTTGCAGTTGCTTTAAGTTCAAGTGTGGGTGTGAATTACGCTTGTAGTTGCCATTAACTTCAAGTATGGAGGAGAAATATGCTTGTAATTGCTTTTAACTTCAAGTGCTGGTGCGAATTCTACATATAGTTTATTTTACTTTCAAGTGTGGGTGAGAATCATTCTTGTAGTTGCATTCAACTTCAAGTATGAGTGATAAATATTTTTGTAGTTGCTTTCAACTTTAAGTGTGGGGGCGAATTAGGCTTGTAGTTGCTAATAACTTCAATTGTGTTTGCAAATTATGCTTGTAGTTGCTTTTAACTTTAAGAATGGGAGTGAATTATGCTTGTAATTTCTTTCACCTTCAATTGTGGGCGTAAATTATATTTGTAGTAGCTTTCAACTTCAAGCGTGGGTGCAAATTATGCTTTTAGGTGCTTTTAACTTCAAGTATGGGTGAGAAATATGCTTGTAGTTACTTTTAACTTCAAGTGTGGGTGCGTGAATTTTGATTACAGTTGCCTTCAACTTGAAGAGCCGGGTGCGAATCATACTTGCAGTTGCTCCTAACTTCAAGAGTGGGTGTGAATTATGAATATAGCTGTTTTTAACTTTAAGAGTTCGGTGCAAATTATACTTGTAATAGCTTTTAACTACAAGTGTGGGTGTGAATTATGTTTCCAATTGATTTTATCTTCAAGAGATTTATTCATCTTACAATTGTGTCTGCTTGTGATTGAAATTATTACGGAAACTTCACATGTAATTTTCTCGTGTATCTATAGAAAACGTAATCTACTTGTGACAGGATATCATGATCACCCAATAGCCAAGGGATGAAATCCAGGGTATCAGATATAACTCTGTGATTTTGCAAGACTTGGGGCTCACTAGGTCACTTAAGTGAGAAATTATCTGTCCACTGAACTGCAATGGGGTTTCTATAATTGGATTAAACTGATGAAAGCAGTAATAATGTCTGGGGAGGCTTCACATGTTTTAAGGTTGAAAGGCCGCTCATGAATTGCAGAGGAAAGGGACCGTGACATTGCCATAGCAAGCGGGACAATGCCCTAGAGACTGACCATATTTACATATGATCAGCGCCCAAGATCCTTCTCCATACAAGGTAGGACTAGGGAGGGCCAGGAAATTGCTACTGATGGCGCAGAAGGTAGATTTATAGGCTCCCCCAAACCTCCTATCCTTAGCTCACAAGGATGGTGAGGTTGCAGACACTAAAGAAACAAACAAGTTTGAATGGGATTCGAACCCCAGTCTGGCGATTACCAGTCAGGAACGTTACCAATAACCATTAAAAGTCTGGGGACTTCCTGAATGGCTTTTAATGATAGAGGAAAGGATTTGACTGTAGCCAGAAAAATGGTATATTATTAAGTGCATCTATTTCAGAAATAAAGTAAGGTTCTCATAGAATTGACAGCTTTAAATGACTTTGATAATGGAAAGAGAGATAGACAAATTTCTGAATTTCATAGAGTCAGTTTAATAAAAAAAAAGAATAGAAAAAGAAGTGTTGAGTAAAAAAGTTAGTTTTGAGTTGAGAATAGTTCAGTGGAGGAAAGTCAAGGACAGAGTAAATTATAAAGAAACTTGAGAGAAAAGTTTAGTGCAAGGGAAAAAGAATTATTTGAAATATGGTCATAAGACAAAAGAAATGACTATTTGTTGACATACAAGATGATGAACGAAAAAATAATACAGGCAAAGGAAAAGAATAACCGAATAAATTTGAGAATAAAAATATGATTGTGTTGTGAACTGAAGGAAAATTATGAATATATAAATATGGGGTGGATAAAAATGTATAAAATCTATATTTCTTTTATATCGGAAGAAAGTATTACAGTGTTGTGAAGAGAATAAAAATTGTGAATCTATAAATCTAGGATGGATATAGAGACTCAAAAATATATAATTTTGGATATAATCGAATAAATCTGAGAAAAAAAGGTATGGTGGGGCTTTGAACGAAACTAATATTATAAAGAAAAAAAAAAACAGATTTAAGATGGAGAAAGAGTGCTGAAATCTATATTTTTAGGCTGAAATCACGGTTACATCCTGTCTTGATATCATTTCACTATTTTTCAGAATGATATTATTGAAGCAATCGGTCTCATCTTACGACTGTGATAACTAACTTTTAGCATGATGGGGAAACTTATGCCACAGCCAAACAAGGCATCAATGCCTGGGTTTATGAGAATTCAGCTCTTCAAGGGGAAATTTTGGGGGCAAAATCACTGCCTGATTAAGACCCTTTATGGCCCTTAGACTAAGGGTGTGAAAAGGGGTCCTAAGGGTTAGAGTTTTCTTGTTTGAGGGTACACTCAGGCACGCTATTCAATCTGTTATCTTATTCCCCTTCCTCACTGGGCTATTTTCTCTGTTGAATAATAATAATAATAATAATAATAATAATAGTAATAATAATAATAATAATAATAACAATAATAATAATAATAATATTGTCATATCCTCTGTACCATGGTCATCCACTGTCGTGGTTTAGAGATCTCTTGCTTGAAGGTGTACTAGGGCACGCTATTCTATGTGTTTTCTTATTTACTTTCCTCACTGGGCTATTTTCTCTGTTGAATACTATGAGCCCAAATGCTCCCACAGAAAAAAAAGTCTTAAAGGGAAAGAAAATAAGGAAATGAATAAATTATAATATAAGTGAATAATGAATGTAAAAATTTCAGTGGAGGCTCTGAAACAACAGATGAATAATGAATAATTTCAATCTTCTGTAATTATAGTTTAAGTAAAAGATTTTTTTTTTGCCGGTATGCGAACAAAACATCATATGATCATTTATGAATAAATTTAGGTTTTAAACATTTAATTTGCATTTGTTCTTGTTTGATTGATTTATCTCCTAGAATATCGGTACCAAATATGAACTATCCTTTCGAATTGAAATTCAGATATATAAACGTTGGATAAATAGATAGATAGAGAGATAGAGATATAGATAGATAGATAGATAGATACTATTACGAAATCTTACATTAGTTACGAAAAATAAGTAAAGAAAAACGAGAGCTTATTTCAGTAATACGAGAAAGAGTCCCCCCCCTCTCTCTCTCTCTCTCTCTCTCTCTCTCTCTCTCTCTCTCTCTCTCTCTCTCTCTCTCTCTCTCTCTCTCTCTCTCTCGTTTAAGGCTAATGTTCCAATTTGGAATTTCTTGGTTTCTTTCTCGCGATTCGCCAGAATATAAATATTTTTAGTTTTATTATGAAATTTTATCTCTAAAGTTACTTTTTTATTCCTTTCCACTTTTCACTCTTTTTTATATTATTATGATGATGATGTGATTATTATTATTATTTTTATTATTATTATTATTATTATTATTATTATTATTATTATTATTATTATTATTATTATTATTATTATTAATCTATACATTTTCCTGCACTACAAAATTAACTGAGAAGTAATTTGCTAAACTATTTTTATGTCAACTATTAAATATTTTTGTTCAAGTGATTCAAATTCGCCTGAACAAGTCCATCAAAAGTGTTATATTAATATCAGCGTTGTAGAGCTTGTACTTTTTCAGCACTATTCATATTATAAACAAAATCGACTCTGATAAAGTAAACACATAAGACATATCCAACATTTTTCCATCCCGATGATATTTGAAATAAATAAATCCATGCAGAAATACATTAAAAAATACTGAATTTTATGTTTAGACCGTTGCTGATGTTTACACACAGGGCTACATTAAACTTATGTTTCTTTCACTGCTTTTAAAAGGAGAGAGAGAGAGAGAGAGAGAGAGAGAGAGAGAGAGAGAGAGAGAGAGAGAGAGAGAGAGAGAGAATCCTTCCTATGATCTCAAAGAGAAAAGGATTTATAACACACAATGAGAGAGAGAGAGAGAGAGAGAGAGAGAGAGAGAGAGAGAGAGAGAGAGAGAGAGAGAGATCAAATGTTAAAGTAGTAGACTTTCCACCCCTAGTGGACACATCCCATAAAACCTCTGTGACATACATAACAGAGGTATTCCCTTTAGTAATTCTGGTGTAATATCTACAGTAGTTCGTCGTCAGCAAAATCTAGAACTTAGCTATAAAACATGAAAGAATTATTGCATGTAGCGGTGTGTGGCATAATCCTGCATAGTTGCCAGATGTCCCTATCAAGCTCAATTCTAACTTTTTAAACCCGAGCACAATGATCCTTCCATGTCAATACAAACACCAAGAGCCATATTATAATTTACCTATAACTCATATATTTATATACCTGGCTATAAAACATGATGAATTGTTGCATGTAACGGTGTATGGCATAATCTTGTATAGGTGGCAGATGTCCCTATCAAACTCAATTTTAACTTTAAAAAGCTCGAAAACACTGATCATTTCATATCAATACATATATATACCAAGAGACATATAATCTACCTGAAATTCATACATTGATATATTTGGCTATAAAACATGAGAGAAATATTACATGTAGCGTTGTGTGGCATAATTCTGCATAGTTGCCAATTGTCGCTATCAAGCTCAATTCTAACTTTAATAACCACGAACACAATGATCATTCCATGTCGATACAATCCCCAAGACCCACATTATAGGCTAGAACATGATAAATGGCAATGTCAAGGGAATGTATCACCATTAAATAGCTGAATGTTGTTGCATTTACAATGCTTTTGTATTTAATTTTCCGGTTGATTTATTCGAATTGGTTGTTAATGAGCGAATATTTCATTGGACAATGAATGGTTGATTCAACCCCGGCAGAATTTATCAAAATTCAAATAGTTTGAATGTTTAAATATTTGTTTTTTAGCCGTATTAATTGTGTGTTCATTGTTTGTATATATGTATGTGAGTAAATGTGTTCATATACAACCTTAATATTAATTTTGCTAAATATATATACAAGAACAAAAAATACAGCCTTTTCAACTTCACTGTAGGACGAAGGCCTCAGACATGCTTTTATTCATACCTGGGGTTTTAAAATTTTCAACAGTTTTCATCACCACGTTGGGCAGTGTAGATTGGTGATGGTGAGATTTTTTCGTCTGATTACTCATTGCAAACCAACTTGGTATGGGTGGTCCTGACCAGTACAGCTTTGCTGATTATGTCTATACAATCACTTTTTCACGATGTTAAGATATCCACACTTAGAAAGATATATATATATATATATATATATATATATATATATATATATATATATATATATATATATATATATATATAGAGAGAGAGAGAGAGAGAGAGAGAGAGAGAGAGAGAGAGAGAGAGAGAGAGAGAGAGAGAGAGAGAGAGAGAGAGACGATGTATTTTCGAACTAAGAAAGTTTGTGGGTATAGACTGGCATAGAAACACCATAAACATTTGCAAGTGGAAGGACATGTCTGAGGCCTTTGTTCTGCAGTGGACTAGAAACAGCAGTGATGATGGTGATGCTATATGTATGTGTGTGTGTTATCGTATGTATATCCCTTCGTATAAATAAATCAGTTTGCTATTAATTCAATCCTTTTATGGCTTCACCAAAGTACCATAAACAGAATCCGTTTTCAAATCGTGTCGTTTAGTCGTAATAAGACAAGACGAATGACACAATCGGGAGAGGGAGACTCCACCAATAGGGAAGGAGATAAAACGGTGTGGGTATGCGGAAGCAAGAGACAAAATCGAAAGCAAGAGACAAAATAAGAAGCAAGAGGCAAAATCGAAAGCAGGATTTTGGGAGTAATGGTAAAGGTATATGGTTTCAGTTCAAGTTTCATCTGAATAGATGCTCACTACAACGTCAGCGGGACAAGCCCAAGACCCCCACTGTGGTGCCCAACCACATCAGTGGTCTCACCAGTAAACAACTTAAACACACGGTCCGGGGCTAAGATTGATCTGCTGCTATGCGAATGCTAGGCGAGCATGTTACCACTGTACTATCCATTTCCAAGGGTGCGTTAGGTGTGTTTACCTAGTTTTCAAATCAATAACAGAGAAAACAATTGTAAAGGCCATTGAATTTTGTATATAAAATGTTGCTTATGTTACAATCTGTTTTTGTTTATATTTCCTAGTTCAAATCTAGTCGTACGAATATCCCAAAGCAGATTTTCATTGCTGTAAAACAAATAGTTCTGTATTTCCAAAGGTTAAATCCATAATGGCCAACTCTTTAGGTAGATCAGGGCAATCATTTACTTGGTCATAGATTTACTCGTGAACTCTCAATAAACGTTAACGATTCCATTAAACGAACCGTCATACATTTTTCCCAGAATAGATTATGGACAAAATTCCAGATTACAGTTCTAACTTCAATTCCAGATTCCAATTCCAACTCGGATTCTATATTGAAATTCCAACTTAAATTACTTATTCCAATTACAACTTCCGATGTACTGTCTTTGCGTCACCTCAATTCCAAAGCTTAATTAAGCTTAGATCCTAATGATAGAACATTCGAATTTAAGCTTAAGCTGAAACTTGACGAAAAATACACATTTCATTGGCAGTTGAAATTGGAATCTGGAATTTAGTTGGAATTGGAATCCCGAATTCCAGTTGGAATTGGAATATATATTCATCCTTCTGACAGACATTTAATTGAGTAACCAAATATCACTTAAATATAAAGAGACTCTTTAGCTATGGTAAGCAGCTTTTCTAGGAGGACACTCCAAAATCAAACCATTGTTCTCTAGTCTTGGGCAGTGCTATAGCCTCTGTACCATGGACTTCCACTGACTTGAGGTTGAGTTCAAATGTTTGAGGGTACACACATACACACTATTCTAGCTTATATCTCCTCCTCTTGTTTTATGATATTTGTTTATAGTTTATATGTGAAAGATTTATTTTAATGTTGTTGCTGTTTTTGAAATATCTTATTCGAATTGTTCATCACTTTTCTTGAAGTTTATTTATTTCATTTGTTTCCGATCCTCACAGGGCTATTTTATCCCGATGGAACCCTTTGGCTTATAGCATTCTGCTTTTCCAACTAGAGCTGTAGCTTAGCTAGTGCTATTAATAATAATAATAATAATAACAATAATAATAGTAATAATAATAATAATAATCATTGGTTTATTGAAAGATTGTTAATGTCATTCGTCATAGTTAAGGTTTTCATGATATGAAAACTTAATAGAACCAACTGCTGTAATAACATTATTTGTGCACGATTTGTTCGCGAAACATCCCACCTTTTAAGAATTGTGATGACCTTTTGGAAACGTCCCTGCCTGGCGATCCTTAGCTCCTTTATCGAGCTAAGGATAGAGGGTTTGGAGGGAGCCTATATGTCTTCCTGCTGAGTCATCAGCAGCCATTGCCCTGCTCTCCTTGGTCATAGCTTGGGTGTAGAGGTTGCTAGGGCACCTCTGCCATGCATAAGTGACCTTTAAACTGGAATATAGTACAGTTGGACACAGACATTTCCATCTTGTTCTAGCAGTTGAATCACCGTAACTTCAGTATTTAAAACTTGTAGGTAGTAGATTGGCCAGGACACCAGCCACCCGATGATATAATACCACAAGAGAGTCATCGGATTACGGCCTAATCTATATTATATTCTCTGTTCCCATCCACCGGTCAACACCAAGAATACTAAACAAATCTTCCTCGCTAAACCAGTTAACTACTGCAATGTTCAGTTTCTATTTTTCCTTTGACAAGGGTAGAAGAGACTCTTCTGCTATGGTGGGCAGCTAATTACTTCTCTTGTAGTTTCCTTATTTCCTTTCCTTACTGGGCTATTTTCCCTGATGGAACTCTTGGATTTATCCAAATACGGCTATAGCATAGCAAGTAATAATAATAATAATAATAATAATAATAATAATAATAATAGCTTTTATGTTAAGCGTAAGCCTAATTTCATAGTCTACATGTGACTAATCTATCTAGCGTTGTTTCTAATCTCTGTTTATCTCATATAACTTATTTTTCTTTCAAATTTAATCATTATTTCTCTATTTCCTCTCAGCATCCGGCTGTTTCCCCTGTTGGAGCCATTCGATTTGTAGCATTTTCCCTTTCCAATTAGGGTTGTAGCTTGGCTTGTGATAATAATGGATATATATGTATATATTTTCCAAGTAATCCTCAAATACTTTTAATATATTAACTTTTCGATAAGAAAATTCCTTTAATGATAAATAACCAACTTTTGCCCGGCCAAGGATTCGAACCTTAGAACTAAGTAGCTATAAGGGTGACATTAATTTTATACCGTTGGTGAATATAATAATTGTCACTTACAATTTATACCTTTTCTAATCTACTTCTTTGTCGAAAATGGCTTTTATATAAACAAATCCAATACATGAAATAATAGCTATTATTATCACCATCTATATTATTATTATTATTATTATTATTATTATTAAGAAGAAGAAGAAGAATAATAAATAATCCCCATAAATTGCTTAAGAAAAAGATATATATATATATATATATATATATATATATATATATATATATATATATATATATATATATATATATATATATAATTGAATTCCACTTAGTCGGCTTAGTGACTTATTGGGTTCGGTAAATTTGCAAAGCGAAAGTCGATTAAGGAAGGAAATAATGGCAGAGATGTGTCCCTTAAACCAGTGCCTGGGAAGCACACACGTGTTGCCTGGCTCTCTCTCTCTCTCTCTCTCTCTCTCTCTCTCTCTCTCTCTCTCTCTCTCTCTCTCTCTCTCTCCGTGACCTAATTTGACGTGACACCCGGTGTCAGGAGAAAATGTGGGTCTTCCATTCATCCCCAACTCTTGGATAAGTCCAAGGCCAATACAAGTCCTTGAGTAAGTCCAAGGCCAATACAAGTCCTTGGATAAGTTCAAGGCCAATGCAAGTCCTTTGGTAAGTGCAAGGCCAATGCAAGTCCTTGGGTAAGTCCAAGGCCAATACAAGTCCTTGGATAAGTCCAAGGCCAATGCAAGTCCTTGGGTAAAACCAGAGTTTATCAATATGATTATGAATGCTTAAGAAAACTAGATAATTCATCTACACTCATTTTTTTTTAATGATACACATGTTTAGAATTATCTTGTCTAACCAATCAGCGATCAGGAAACTTTTCCGAGCTAAATGGGCACCCCTGCGAGTCGGTGCAAATCTGCCTCATTAAAAAGAATGGACTATAGACGATGGCACA
>NC_090756.1:36946545-36954045 GCF_036898095.1 Palaemon carinicauda | reverse complement strand
TAATCCTACAAGCAATACTCAAGGAAGCCAAAAGAGTCTGGAGAAGAAAAGCATCAAATGCTTTGAGAGATCTTCACCTCAAAATCCCAGCTTTGCTGCTCGAACAGCTCAATCCGGGGTCCACTGCCAAGAGCTTATCGACTCACATTCCTCTACAGTATCCTCCTCCTTCTGAGACAATTCACATGGACCCCCTGGAACAGGGTGTGGGGGTGGGGGGGGGGGGCTTTCCCTTTTCCAAGAAAATGCAGGGTCAGTGCTCAGCCACATTTCAGAAGCTTCATATCAACATTCTCAAAGCTATGGCAGTGTTTCTAACTCTGGGGAGACTGATCCCAAAGAAAAAACACACATTAAATTAATTATTGACTGCAAGAAGATAGTCCACTGTGTCAATAGACAAGGCTCCAGGTCTCCTCAGATCAACCATGTAATTTTTGCCATTCTCACCTGGGCAAAGATGAGAAATTGGCATCTGTCAGCAGTTCATTTAGTGTTGATTTGCAATGTGACGGTGGCGCCCTGTCAACATCCAAGCCTCTAGAAACAGAATGGTCTTTAGATGCAAAATCATTTTGTTTCATCCTAGAGCAAGTCCCAGAACTTTAAATAGATCTCTTTGTGACGAGCTCCAGGGAGAAGCTTCCCTAGTATATAGCACCAAACTTAAGAATAAATCCATAAGCAACGGGAATGGATGTAATGTCACTGGACTGGAACCAGTGGTCTCTCATTTACCTATTTCCACCGTTCAACCTCCTAATGAAAGTCCTGAACAAACTGTGGACTTTCAAAGGGACAGCAGCTCTAATGACTCCAAAGCAGCCCAAGTGCAGTTGGTAGCACCTGGTTCTGGAACTCAAACCTCTCCAGCTCCTTCTATCATTTCCTTTGCTGTCCCAGTACGTTCTACAGAAGATTGTCTTCGCTTCCTCTTGGATAACGAAAAAACCTTCAGCCCATGATTTTCTCGCCCTTGTGGCTCAAAGAAAGTTTGGGGTTGTGAAGGAGAGGAATGACTTTATAAAAGAGTACAAGTCCGATACTACGAAAAACAATACCTGTTAATCCGAAAATAATTGGTGGGATTCGTTAAAAGACATCAACCCTCTTCAATTACTATGGAGTTCCGTAATTCCTTCTCTAATTCATTACTCGGACAAGGTTTAGCCTCTACAGCTATTGCCTCATGTAAATCAGCACTGACAAGACCTATCACTTATGCTTTTGATATTGAACTCAATAGTGAACTGTTTGATAAGATCCTGAAAGCTTGTGCTAAATTGAATCCAAATACTCCTCCCAAGGCTATCTCATGGTCGTTGGATAAAATTTTGCACTTAGCCTTCTCAATAGATATTGCCACTACCTGTTTGAGGGATCTTACTCAAAAGTCAATCATTTTGCTTGTTATGACTTCTGACGCTAGAGTCAGCAAGATCGTGGCACATACAAGGGATGATTGCTGCATCAAATTCTCGGAATTGGGAGAGGTTAATGTTTACCCAGATCCTGCATTCTTGACAAAAAATGAACTTCCCACAAATGTTGGGGCCCTGGAAGATCGTTCTACTAAAGGAGGATCCTTCTCTGTGCTCCGTGGAATGCCTTAAGGCCTACCTGTTAAAAAGTGGGGCATTTAAAGGGGGACAACTTTTTAAAAGGGAAACAACAGGATCTTATCTTATTTTGAAACAGGTAAGGTCCAACCTCACATATTTCATCAGAAGGGCTGACCCTCCATTGGGCCATGACCCTAGCCCCTGGAAGATCGTTCTACTAAAGGAGGATCCTTCTCTGTGCTCCGTGGAATGCCTTAAGGCCTACCTGTTAAAAAGTGGGGCATTTAAAGGGGGACAACTTTTTAAAAGGGAAACAACAGGATCTTATCTTACTTTGAAACATGTAAGGTCCAACCCCACATATTTCATCAGAAGGGCTGACCCTCCATTGGGCCATGACCCTAGGAAAGTTGCCTCTTCCTTGTCTTTTTCCAATGCATGTCCTTTAAAGGCTTACAAGCTTGCACAGGATAGAAATCTTCAAGAGTGTTTTTTCAAAAATTACTTGCGTCAATGGGAAGAGATTAAACACTTTGTGGAGGGCGCTTGTAGTGTGATTAGACCAGCTTCTCAAGTGTTGTGCAAGGACTCCCACGGACTGTATAATAGGGACTTTTCAATCTGCATCGCACAAATGGAATAATATTCTTATTAGCAATTTGTGCTAATCTACATATATATATATATATATATATATATATATATATATATATATATATATATATATATATATATATATATATATATATATATATATATATATATATATAATGATAATAATAATAATAATAATAATAATAATAATAATAATAATAATAATAATAATAATAATAATAATAATAAAGAGGGAAAGGTGATATTCTCCTCTTATCTTATGAATATTTTTTTTATGTTGCATTGGTACATAACTCGAGTTGAAAACTTGTTTTCTACACACATTTAATGTATATGTTGTTGTGACAATTATTGTATGTTTATGAATTTTGGGAGATAATGAAAGACTAAAGCTCTTTTTGCATTTCCTTTATATGGACCTACTGTTCACAATAAAAGTAGCGTACCTCAATTTTTATACCTTCTTTTACGGACTTCGGTGTGATAGATTACTGCGGGAAAAATTTTTATTCACAGTGAGTGGGACTGTGCAATTAAATTTCTTTGCTCCTATGGGATTTACAATCAACTTACTTGTGTCCATAGCTTGGGACTATCGTCCCAACTGCGATGTGGAAGTGTAGATACATCTTTTCCTGTCACACTACTTATCACGGGACCTTGACTTTATACTGTATAATTATTGGGAATTCTAGGAACTCAAATGGGTTTAAAATTCCCTCTGGCCACAACTGAGAATATTAATTCTCTGGTATGCTTCCATCAGGACGACATGGCTCGAGCCCAAAAAACGAATTTTTACGTAGGAAAAATCCATTTTTGGGAGAGATAACCATGTCGTCCTGATGGAAATTCCTCAAAAGCAGCTTTCTACTTTGGATATTTCTGTGAGTGATATACCAGAGAATTTAACTTGAGAATTATCAAAGGGTTATAGATATATCCGAGGGAACATAGACACTTGCATGACTTAATAGTGTTGTCCGCCATGAGGACGTCTTTAGCGTGTATGTTTGTAGTTTCTTGTTTACAACTGCTGGGAATTCCTACTGTAAATTGTAAGTCTGGTTGCATTTCGTGGTAGGCGAATATGGCTATTTGCATATCGCTATAATTAAGTGGAGTTTCAGAGAAGTTGCTTTTTTTAACTAGATGAACTACACTTGCATTGTGGGGTGTATAGAAGGTAAAAGAGAGAGAGAGAGAGAGAGAGAGAGAGAGAGAGAGAGAGAGAGAGAGAGAGAGAGAGAGAGAGAGAGAGAGAGAAATTTGAAATTTTTTGTAACGTTTTTATATATCATCATCTCCTCCTACGCCTATTGACGCAAAGGGCCTCAGTTAGATTTTGCCAGTCGTATTTTGAGCTTTCAATTCAATACTTCTCCATTCACCATCTCTTGCTTCACGCTTCATAGTCTTCAGCCATGTGGGCCTGGGTCTTCCAAGTCATCTGTACAAAAATGGAGCCCAGTCAAATGTTTGGTGAACCAATCTCTCTTGGGGAGTGTGAAGAGCATGCCCAAACCATCTCTGTCTACCCTTCCCCATGATTTCATCCACATATGGCACTTCAGTAATCTCTCTTATAGTTTAATTTTTGATATATGCCCTGTTTATTATTATTAGCTAAGCTACAACACTAATTGTTAAAGTAGGATGCTATAACCCCAAGGGCTCCATCAGGGAAAAATAGCCTAGTGAGCAAAAGAAATAAAGAAAAGTAATGAACAATTGAAATAAAATATGTAAGGATAATCACAATATTAAAACAGATTTTTCACATATAAACTATAAAAAAGAAAGCTATGCTATCCAGTTCAACATAATTTGAACTGATGAAGTTCATATTGTTCTTCGTTTAGTAAATGAAATGGATGTATTCAAGAACATAATAGGGTGAATATCTCATTTTGAAAATATTGTGAATTCATTAAAATCAAAATTTGGTTGACAGTTTGCCAATTTAACTCCAAGAAACCAAAACAAACACAAAGACTCATTCAAAGTATGATTTTGATGTATCATCAGATATTGTAATAATAATTGTTTGTTTTTGCCGTGTAAAAACTATAATTATGTCTATAGACTCAATTCTATATATAGAGGGGATTAAAAATCTTCAATTTGCGTAAGCAATAATTGACTCATGGTATATATATATATATATATATATATATATATATATATATATATATATATATATATATATATATATATATATATATATATATCTAGTGGTCAAGTGTAGAGTAAATACAGTAGTCTATTAAATATTTTTTGTGTGTTTTCATTTGTATATTGAAGAGGTTAGCCAGCTCTTAAGATGAATTCCTGTCGTGTAGATTTAAGTTTATAAAGTAAATTGCGTAAGACTTTCGTTGTTAATTAAATTGTATTCTTCATTCCAGTCAGTATATGTAGATTTACATTATTCTTAAGAATTAACTTTTCATTTTACGTATTTTTATTACGAAGTCTTACGTAACCTTTTTGATAGTGATCTGTGATTTATGCGAGATGTGAACAAAGGCTTATGTAATGTTCTTTCATATTTTTATGAGGTACTGCATCATGTTTGAGAGAAAATATGCAATATTTTTGCCTTCCACATGCTTTGGAAGATTCCCGAAAACCTAGTGATAGATCCTATCTTTATTTTCATTTCGGGGACAAAGGGTAGGCGGAGCTAGCTGACAGAGAGTCATCGCGCTGTGCGTTGGTATGCATGAGTTGCCTGAAAACCCGGTTTGTCTCTTGACATTTTTTATCTAGTTGATAACCCTTACGCCATTAGAACAACGCCCCATGCTTCCAGATCTCGTTTGGACCTGAGTCTTCTGGAAGTAGCTAAGTTTCATAGAAATGCGACCCCAGGGTTTCATAGATCAGATACAGAATCCCAGCCATATGTCACAGACATATCCCCCTCTGTCTCTCGCTCACCTCTCAGTGTATTGTTTTGAAAGTGTTTAGTGAAATCTCAAACTTTTGGTGTGACGGGTTTTTATAAACATAGTGAGTATTTCTAAAGATTTTCTTAGTTTCTGTAACTGGCCCTGTAGTAAAGTGAAAGTTATTTGTATAGTTATCTAGTTAACTATATTCATTGAGTGTTGAGACTAATTAAATTGCGTGTAAAATATAATTTCAAGTGAAACAAGTAATTGTATAATTTTCATAAGTATTATTTCTATTGCCTTAGTCTTATGGTTTATTCCCATGTTATATTTGAAGTCAAGTGATTATATAATTTTCAGATCGTAACATTTTTGTCTTAATCTAAGTTTTGTTGAGACTTAATATTTTGAGTGATTTATTTGTTTTATGCGAATTCTTTCAGTGATGTAATTTATATAGAAACTATTTACTTTTGTAAGAGAGTATCATTCCAATCACCAGTGTTTAAATTAGTATTCGCTGGAACCCCTGCTAAAGAACCGTAATAAGAGTTGTTTAAAAAAGTCTAAAGAAAAATTACCCAGTATTGATTTGAGTGTTATTAAGAGAACATTGGATATTCAATGTTTTATATATTTTTGTCTGGGAATTATCTAACTGTCTCAGAATTCGGTTACTAGTATTTCCAAGTGTAACAGATTTAAGGTGAAAGCAAACCGGTTTGTTTGGAACTAGAGAGGTTGTTTATCTTGCCAGTCGTAATATGTGTAGCATTATATGTTTGGTTCCCAGACACAGAACCATCATATAATATATATATATATATATATATATATATATATATATATATATATATATATATATATATATATATATATATATATATATATACATACATACATACATACATACACACACACACACACACACACACATATATATATATATATATATATATATATATATATATATATATATATATATATATATATATGTTGGGGTAAACTTGTTGATTAATTACGAGAATTTTTCTCTATGTCTCGTTCTGGAACTTGTAGAGATTTCCTTATGTACCAAATATGGAATTTCTTGGCAATATAAAACTTATAACAAAAGAAAAACATGTATATTATCTGGTTTCCGAGGATCTTAAACTTTGGGATATTCACTATGAGAGAGAGAGAGAGAGAGAGAGAGAGAGAGAGAGAGAGAGAGAGAGAGCATCTTAGAACTAGACCTATTCTTGAATACATGAAACCACCGGCTTCTGAAAAAGATTCTTATTATTGTAATTAGGCTCATTTCATGGGTACCATGCATAAATTAATAATAAAATTCTCAATCATCACTTTTATCCCATTCTACCTTGAAATCAGACAGGATAACTCCTTGCTGTCATCAGTTTTGGCAACCCATTGTGGTCAGTTTGGATTTCTTAAATTCTTTCATGTGCATTACCCTACTTATAAATGCAACCAGATCCCGACTAGGATTTTGTATCGTACCTATACTTATATCTAGTTTCATTAACTGTCCTAATTTTGGGCATGAAAATAATTGGTCTGTAGTATCTTCTTTATCTTTGCACAGGTCAACAAATTATTAGTATATAGACTCGTGTAAGCCTAATACTGAATAGTTCAGTGGCTGTTTCTTTCCCTTAACTGCCAAGCTTTTGAATTTTTTCTTCCTATTACATTGTTTGGATCTTATAACCTTCCTTCCTTTAAGAAGCAAAGAGGATTGTTGCTTGCGTTGCATTCTTTATCATACTCAATAACTCACATTTATTTGGTTTTATTTTTATCATTATTACTAGCTAAGCTACAACCTTATTTAGAAAGGCAGGATGCTACAAGCCCAAGTGCTCCAACAAGGAAAGTAGCCCTGTGAGGAGAACAAAAGAAGGAAGATGTTCATGATTCAGTTGGGAGGAATGAAGTTTCTGAAGTCTAATTAATCACATCACTTTACCAGAAAGCAATTCTAAATTTTTGCGGTTAAGTAAAGAGCAAGTAATTAGCAGTATGTTTTAATGTAACTGATACGAATAGATAACACGTTATCATAACTAATGCAGTTTAATACTTTGATAAAATAGGTGTTAACACTAACCTTTTCGAAGAACTATCAAGATTATATTTAATTTCATGAAATAGCTTCAATAGGCCTACTAGTACTAGTTTAATTCACACCATATTTTAATAGTCTAAACACGAATTCAGTATATATATATATATATATATATATATATATATATATATATATATATAAGCTTTTGTTGGTGGCTATTACAAATATCCCGGCCGGGTGATCTGTTGGACATGGGTTCGAGACCCTCTAAAGCTCAATAGTTTCTTGTAGTGGGTGTTACCTCACCTTCCTTGTAAGCTAGGGATAGAGAGTTTAGGGGAGCCTATAAGTT
>NC_090756.1:36939045-36941545 GCF_036898095.1 Palaemon carinicauda | reverse complement strand
TTATTATTATTATTATTATTATTATTATTATTATTATTATTATTATTAGCTAAGCTACAACCTTAGTTGGTTAATCGGAATGCTTCAATGCCAAGGGCTCCAACAGGAAAAAAAGCCCTGTGAGAAAATAAGGAAATAAATAAACTGCAAGAGAAATATTGAACAATTAAAATAAAATATTTTAAGAACACTAACAACATTAAGATAAATCTTTCATATATAAAATATAAAAATGAAAAAAACAAGAGGAAGAGAAATAAGATAGAATAGTGTGCCCGAGTGTACCCTGATGCAAGAGAACTCTAACCCAAGACAGTGGAAGTCCATTGTATAGAGGCTATGATACTACCCAAGACTAGAGAACAATTGTTTGATTTTGGAGCGTCCTCCCAGAAGAGTTGCTTAGCATAGCTAAAGAGTCTCTTATACTCTTACCAAAAGGAAAATAGCCTCTGAACAATTACATTGCAGTAGTTAACCCCTTGATGAAAAAATTATTGGTGATCTCAGTGTTGTTCGGTATATGAGGACAGAGGAGCATGGGGAATGAATAGGCCAGACTGTTCGATGTATGTGTCGGCAAAGTAAAAATAAGCCACAGAGAGAGAGAGAGAGAGAGAGAGAGAGAGAGAGAGAGAGAGAGAGAGAGAGAGAGATCCAATGTAGTATTTTTTGACAAGTCAAAGGACCCAATAACTCTATCATTACAAAGATTATCAAAACAAGTCATTGATCTCAAGTTGGTCTTCCAACTCTAGTTTCAGAAATCGAAGGTTGGAGACCACCACAATTGTACACAAAGTTTGTAAGTCACTCAAATGAAAATGAAAATTAAATAAAAAAAAAAAATATTTTATATTAAATCGCCCATCGTAAAATAATCTCGAAACTTACTGAATGGAGAAGATGTGCCAGCCCTCTGAATATGTGTGTGGATGTAGGAACTATATGAGAATGGTGTCTATAGAACAGAAATATTAATGACGAAAGGGGACAAAAGTAATTAGAGAAAGTAATGCGAGTCTTTTTACTTTTTCATTCCCAAAATGAAGTCGTTAAACGAGGAAAGAATTGTGTTATTGTTGGAAAATAGAAAACAAAAGAAGTCAATGATTGTTGATGGCAATATGTGTCTTTTCGTTTATATGAACACAAAAAAATTCTTGTCACTTTTTTTATGAATTCAATACCTTTCTTTATTTGCTCTTTCCTTTATACTTGAATGAAGCAACATTTTTTATTTAAAAGCACATCGTGCAGATTTCTAGTTAATTTGTTTTGTATATATAATCAGTCTCTAGGGCATTGTCCTGCTTGTTATAGGGCAATGTCACTGTCCCTTGCCACTACCATTAATGAGTGGCCTTTAAACCTGTAAACATGCCATTTTTAATTTCTTGGGTTTGGCAAGTTTTCATCCCCACGCTGGCCAATTGCGGGTTGGTGATGGTGAGAGATTTTTGTGTGATCGCTCACAGCAAACCAACCTAGAATGGATGGCCCTAATTACCGAGTTATGACATCCCCATTTTTTTACCTCCTTATAAAGATCTGTCTGCAATAACAACTGAACACACGATGGTAGATATATCTTATCCTTGGCAAGGTCATCTGTCTATTTTATATCTACATACATCTCTCCTTTTTATCTCATAAAGCATTTCTGGTAATATTTTACAGATTATATATGAAAGATGTATCTTAATGTTGGCACTGTTCTTAAAATATTTCATATTAATTGTTCATTACTTCATTTGTAGTTTATTTATTTCCTTGTTTCATTTCCTTATTGGGCTATTTTTTCCTGCTGGAGCCCTTGGTGTAATAGCATTCTGATTTTCCAACTAGGGTCTGCCCTTTTTCTTTATATATTTCAATTTGTAAATAACTAGAATTTTGTTTCAACTTTTGAAAATATAGTGGATTTGTTCACCCTAATAACAAATAGATGAATTGAATCTTCATTATATAATGATTTGAATGTAGGGAAGAGAGAGCAATTTGCTTTGCAATCTGTGATAGATTATAATCATTCTGATTCTAGAAACAAAGCATCAACAAAAACAACATTATTATTATTACTATTATTATTATTATTATTATTATTATTATTATTATTATTATTATTATTAGCTTACATCCTCCAATAAGCTGTCCAGAAACATTTCCCTTTGCCGACCTCTTGCTCTTCTCCCCTTTATAAGCCCAAGGGCTCCAACAAGGAAAAATAACCCTGTGAGAAAAGGATGTAAGCAAATGAATAAACTACAAGACAAGTAATAAACAAATAATATAAAATCTTTTAAGAACCGTAACAATATTAAAATAGATCTTTCATATATATGGTAAATGGTAGATGCAGATGGTTTGGGCATGCTCTTACACTCTCCAAGAGAGATTAGTTTACCAACCTTTCAACTGGGCTCCACAAGGCACTAGAAGAGTTGGAAGACCCAGGCCTACATGGCAGAAGACTATGGAGCGTGAAGTAGGAGAGGAT
>NC_090756.1:36920869-36925869 GCF_036898095.1 Palaemon carinicauda | reverse complement strand
TAGAAGAGGTGATGAAAATAGCGCTGTTTTTTAAACATATGACACGGGAAAATCACCCAATAGATTTTAAGAATATGGACAAATTGATATCAATGCCTGATACACATAGATGGAAACTGATTGAAGCAGTTTTAATCAGGAATTCTAATAATTTTAATATATATCAAAGTAATTTTAAATTGGATCAGTTTTTAAATGATATTGTAAAAAAACAATGTAACTATTGTTAATGAATTGTTAAAAGATGTAAACAAACCACCGTGAAATGCTGTTAATATTCGCTAAGACTGTAACGGGCTTTTTATCTCTTAAGAACCTTTCTGTACCTCTTTTTCAAAAAAATTGTAACCATTTGTATTCTGAAGAGGAAGGGAGATGGTCCCTTCGAAAGATAAATAAATTTCTATTTTTCATACATTGTGGGTTATTTTATTTATCATAAATACACGGAAAATTTTGTATTTTAATGTATATATATATATATATATATATATATATAATATATATATATATATATATATATATATATATATATATATATATATATATGCAAGTATAAACAAATTGTATAATTTCTATTAAAAAGAGTTATTTTAGATGTTTTTTTTTTTTTTCACCTAACGTGAAATACGATCATATGTTAGAACATAAAAATGTATAGAATGAAGTCATTTAAATTCATGTTTGGTAGATGCTGTATATTATCAAAGGTTTGCTTCACGCAACAGTTATTTGTAAAGGGAGGAATTCACCCACCAAAAATATCATATTACATACTGTAAATATACATAGAAAAGGGATTATGTATATCTGGTTTTTTTTTTTTTAATACAGAAAATAAATGGGCTAAAAGATGTGCAAAAAAGAATTTTTATTTAACAGTTCTAAAATTAGATTTGAGACATACTTAAAATTCAGTGTATTGTAAATAACGTTAGTTTATTTTATATTTTATTTCCATTTGTGAGTAAAATTATGTGTGTATTAGTGCAGTCTTACCGCCATCATAAATGAAAAGAATTTAGTCACCACACTGACAATAGATAAACAATGTGTGATGATGATTATCAATATAATCATCGCTATTTTCATCATTATTACCTCCAGAAAAGATTTTATTAAATCGATTGAATTCATTTTTTTGTTTATCTATATTTTTTTTTTTTTTTTTTTTTTGTCTGTGGACTGGATCAAGTGGAAACTGTCCAACGGATTTTGACAGAATTTTCACTAGAGACGGAATTTAAGTCAAGGGATTTTGAAGAGGATCCAAGTCCGGATCCGGGTTATAGGTCGCGATTTGCATATTTCGCGATCTACAGTTACATGTAAAGGCAGTGTTGTGTGACTATGGTTAAACATTGCAATAATTATAGAAAAATCAACGGTCAGCATGTCAAAAAAGGTGTGGTCTGTCAGTAGACTTAAGTCAAATGTTGACAATAATCTTTGGCGATTGGTCCCGTTATGATATGTTATGTTCACAAAACGTAAATATTATCTTGAATAATCAATAAATCTCTTTTTCAACTTAATATAAAAACAGGCTACGATTAAAAACTGTAAAACAGTTATATCATTAGCCATTCCCAATCCATAATGTCTTCCTTGAATATTTGCTTATTTTCAATTAACCTTTTATGATAATATTGAACTTTTGTCCTCTATTGAATCTGGCTGGTGCTATTTCATGAAAATTGCACAAAGCCCTTGCAAATTGAGTTTATATTTCACGGTTATTAAAAGAATGAGATGTATAATTCTTTAAACAGGGGAGAGAGAGAGAGAGAGAGAGAGAGAGAGAGAGAGAGAGAGAGAGAGAGAGAGAGAGAGAGAGAGAGAGAGAGAGAGAGAGAGAGAGAGAGAGAGAATTTTCTTTATTAAAATTTTAATCGGAAAATCTTCCCTTTTTATTTTACAGAGAGAGAGAGAGAGAGAGAGAGAGAGAGAGAGAGAGAGAGAGAGAGAGAGAGAGAGAGAGAGAGAGAGGGAGATTATTAGCTGAGATAACAAGGTAAATAAAAAAAACATCCCAATTATAAATGCAACCGATCACCTTTGAATAAACCAATTGAAGGGATGAATTGTACAGACCAAATGTAACCAGCTTTAAAGAAACATTAGAATACAAGAGATTTTAGTGTAAGAGGGATATAAGATATATTTTACGTCTCATTTTTAATGGATCTTGATATTATAAGAGTTAGAGGAGGATAAAGATTGTAGATAAAGTAGCTTATCATCTAAGATGATAAGAATAGTTGTGTGATTTGCGTAATTTAGAGATAATGATATCTGTTAGAAAATGGTCTACAATCAAGACTTAGTTTGAAAATTAGTTTGATTCAATTATTATTATTATTATTATTATTATTATTATTATTATTATTATTATTATTATTATTATTATTATTATTATTATTATTATTATTATTATTATTAATATTATTATTAATATTATTATTTCTTTTTTTTTTCTTTTGATACCTGAATGGACGACGTAATCAAGTTATTATCTTCAAAAGCTTAACTCACAAAAGCAAATCTCATTTTCTGAACCGGACTCCAGAAATATATTAATTGGCCAATATGAGAGAGAGAAAAAAAATTCACTTATGATAGAAGCATAGATAATGAAATGTTATTTTTCGAAATTCAGAACTGATTAATCCCCTTTGATTAGATATTCATTAAAATATGTATATACAAAAATTTGAATTCTTCCTAGAGGTCTTATTAGAGGAAGATTATGTCTAATAATGGATGATATATACAGAAATGACTAATTGCTTTACTTCATTGAGAAGCAGAAACGTATAGATTCAGCCATGGCCACCAATATTTCTTTTTGTTTTTTAACAACATACACTAAACACTGGACATATTTGAATAGAAATACGGAAATGAACTAATCATTCCCGAATATGTATGCATCTATAAAAGATTTTAAATCACAAATCATTCAACCTACTTTATACAAGATACCTTTCTTCATTCTCAGATCAAATGATTTAACAACACAATAATTGGGAAAATAATAAAAAAAAATAACAAAATAAAGAAAAAAAAACATTCAGGATTTAGCCACCGAAAAATCTAAATATTCTTAATTAATGTTTCGATTCAATGCTGTTTATCAAAAGAGACACGAGTCTTAGAAAAATAATTTTTTTTGCATTAGTTTTAGAACAATGGAATCTATTAAACCTATAGAGAAAACATCGTAAAGTTTTAGTAAAACTTCATTTGATGAATTTCAAGGTAATTAGGAAACTGATTTGTTTATATAATGAGATCCTGACATTACGCAAATCCTAAACTTTACACAAAGGTGAAATTTTGTGCTGTTTTTTTTTTTTCTTTTTTTAATAAATGTAGTTTTATTAATAAATTTATTTTCACTTTGTTGTCTTTTCGTGTTGATCGTGTACCGAACGTATTTTTCATACACGCTCATACACTACAATGGTATTGTTTTTTTTTTTTTATCTCTCTCTCTCTCTCCCCCGCACTGATAATAGACAAACACCAATATGGCAACATAGCTGTTGGGTTATAACAGAGAGGCGAAATTAAGTTAATTAAACAGAGAACGAGCTTATATACAAATAGTTAAGAGCAACAATGTCACAAAAAATTTAAACTATATGAAACATGCGATGGCAAATTTAAACAGGTTTTCCCATTATCAGTGTGGGAGAGAGCGAGAGATAAAAACACAGCAAAAGCATTGTAATGTATGAAACACTTGCGGTACAATCCATTTGAGACCACAGTTAGCTTTAAACATTATAACATTACTATATTACTGATTACAAAATAAACATTGGTTGTATATGTATCCCTGTAAGATAAGGGAAAGGGAAATTAATTGATATTTGGCACGAGTAAAGTATAGGATCATCTATATTTTATCCCAAGTATTTGAAGCCTCTGGAATGTGTATACAGAAATATTTTGAAGATAAGATTAAGAGAATAAGTTAGGTTATTACCTATCTTTTTGAAAGTCGCTAATTTTCTGAAAAAGTCCTAAAGATTAAAAATTCAAGCCATTGTTCTCTGGTCTTGGCCAGTGCCATAGCCTCTGTACCACGGCCTACCACTTTCTTGGGATAGAGTTTTCTTGCTTGAGGGTACACTCGGGCACACTATTCCATCCTATTTCTCTTCCTCTTGTTGTTTTATTTTATTTATTTTTCAGTTTATATATGGAAGATCTATTTTAATGTCGTACTGTTCTAAAGACATTCTATTTCTATTGTTTATTGCTTCTCATATAATTTATTTGTTTCCTTAGTTTAGTTCCTCACTGGGTGATTGTCCATGTTGGAGCCCTTGGACTTATAGCTTAATGTTTTTCCAACGAGGGTTGTAGTTTAGCTCTTAATAACAATATTAATAATTTCACTCCAGCTTTGAATTTTGGAATCAGTGAAGTGTTAAGAACCGTATGGGGAATTCCCCAAACCCTCTACCCAAACCACAGTTAAGATATAGTATTAAGATACTACCACTAGAGAGTTATTGGGACCTTTGACTGGTCAGACAGTACTGCATAGAATCCTTCTCTCTGGTTTCGGTTATTTTACCCTTCCCAACTCATACACCGAATAGTCTGGCCTGTTCTTTAAATATCCTCCTCTGTCCTCATACACCTGATAACACTGAGATAACCAAACAATTCTTCTCCCAAGGGGTTAACTACTGCACTGTAATTGTTCAGTGGCTACTTTCCTCTTGGCAAGAATAGAAGAGACTCTTTAGTTATGGTATTCAGATATTCTGGGAGAAGGACACTCCAAAATGAAACCATTGTTCTCTAGTCTTGGGTAGTGCCACAGCCTCTGTACCATGGTCTTCCGCTGTCTAGGGTTAGAGTTCTCTAACTTGAGGGTACACTAGAGCACACTATTCTATCTAATTTCTCTTCCTCTTTTTTTGATAAAGTTTATATAGTTTATATAGGAAATATCTACTTTAATGTTGTTATTGTTCTTA
>NC_090756.1:36910869-36915869 GCF_036898095.1 Palaemon carinicauda | reverse complement strand
AACAATTCTTAAATAATATATTTATGATCAATTAGTCATTGGTTAAGGAGGTTATGCCTTCGCCCCTGTTTGTGTGTTTGTTTGTTTGTGAACAGCTTCCTGGCCACAGTTTTAATCGTAGGGTAATGAAACTTGCAGGGATTAACTGTTATGTAAAAAAAATGGAAATTATTAAATTCTGGAAGGTCAAGGTCAAAGGTCAAGGTCACGGCCAAACCTAATGTCCAATTCACGTAACCAGTTATAAGTTTGGACATCGTTGTCACAGAGACTTCAAACTGGGTTCTTATATGAGTGTATGAAAATCCACGCATATTAATACATATTAAGGTCAAAGGGCAAGGTCAAGAAATATGCTGCAGCGGCGGAGGTCTGCACTCTACTGAATGCCCCTCTAGTTCTTATTGATTTGTAAGTTGAGAGGAATTATGCCCATATTTCATGGGAAAAAAAATCAATGCATATGGTAATGTATAAAACAGTACAAATTCATTTCAAATAAATCGAAATTTAACTTTTTTTTTTATTTACATAGATTTTCGAAAAGGATTTAATCTACATGTGACTAATCTATCTAGCGTTGTTTCTAATCTCTGTCTATCTTATATAACTTATTTTTCTTTCAAATTTAATTATTATTTCTCTCTTGCCTATCTGCATTGGGCTGTTTCCCCTGTTGGAGTCATTCGATTTGTAACATTTTCCCTTTCCAATTAGGGTTGTAGCTTGGTTTGTGATAATAATGGATATATACGTATATATTTTCCAAGCAACCTTCAAATACTTTTAATATAATAACTTTTCGATAATAAAATTCCTTTAATGATAAATAACCTACTTCTGCTCGGACAAGTATTCGAACCTTAGAATTAAGTAGATATAAGAGTGACATCAATTCTATACCTTTGGTGAATGTAATAAATGTCAGAAATTAATCATTAATGACTTTTATAATCTACTTCCTTGTAGAAAATGGGTTTAATATGAACAAATCCAATATATGTAATGATAGCTATTATTAATATTTTCATCATCTATATTATTATTATTATTATTATTATTATTATTATTATTATTATTATTATTATTATTATTATTATTATTATTATTATTATTATTATTATTATTATTATTATTAGTTAAGCTATAACCAAGATGGAAAAGCAATTGGAAATGTGAGGAAAGGAACTAAGGAAATAAATATATCTCAAGAGAAATAATGATCAATCAAAATAAAATGTTCTAAGCACAGTAACATTAAATTATATCTTTCATTCATACACTATAAAATGAGATTGATGTTAACCTGTTCAACTCAAAAAAGTTCCATATATATATATATATATATATATATATATATATATATATATATATATATATATATATATATATATATATATATATATATATATATATATATATATATATATATATATATATATATATATATATATGTAAGTATGTATGTATGTATATATGAATTCCGCTTAGTCGGCTTAGTGACTTATTGGGTTCGGTAAATTTGCAAAGCGGGAGTCGATTAAGGAAGGAAGTAATGGCAGAGATGTGTCCCCTAAACCAGTGCCTGGGAAGCACACACATGTTGCCTGGCTCTCTCTCTCTCTCTCTCTCTCTCTCTCTCTCTCTCTCGCCTTCCTTGACATAATATGACATGACACTTGGCGTCAGGAGAGAATGTGGGTCTTCCACTCATCCCCAACTCCTGGATAAGTCCAAGGCCTATACAAGTCCTTGGGTAAGTCCAAGGCCAATACAAGTCCTTGGGTAAGTCCAAGGCCAATACAAGTCCTTGGGTAAGTCCAAGGCCTATACAAGTCCTTGGGTAAGTCCAAGGCCAATACAAGTCCTTGGGTAAGTCCAAGGCCTATACAAGTCCTTGGGTAAGTCCAAGGCCAATACAAGTCCTTGGGTAAGTCCAAGGCCAATACAAGTCCTTGGGTAAGTCCAAGGCCTATACAAGTCCTTGGGTAAGTCCAAGGCCTATACAAGTCCTTGGGTAAGTCCAAGGCCAATACAAGTCCTTGGGTAATTCCAAGGCCAATGCAAGTACTTGGGTAAGTCCAAGGCCAATGCAAGTCCTTGGGTAAGTCCAAGGTAAATAAAAGTCCTTGGATAAGTCCAAGGCCAATACAGGTCCTTGGGTAAGTGCAAGGCCAATGCAAGTCCTTGGATAAGTCCAAGGCCAATACAAGTCCTATGGTAAGTGTAAGGCCAATGCAAGTCCTTGGGTAAGTCCAAGGCCAATACAAGTCCATGGGCAAGTCCAAGGCCAAACAAGTCCTTGGAGTAAGTCCAAGGCCAATATAAGCCCCAGGATAAGTCCAAGGCCAATACAAGTCCTTGGGTAAGTCCAAGGCCAATACAAGTCCTTCGATAAGTCCAAGGCCAATACAGGTCCTTGGGTAAGTGCAAGGCCAATGCAAGTCCTTGGGTAAGTCCAAGGCCAATGCAAGTCCTTGGGTAAGTACAAGGCTAATACAATTCCTAGCGCAAGTCCAAGGCCAATACAAATCCTTGGGTAATTCCCAGGCCAATTCAAGTTCCTTGGTTAAATCCAAGGCCAATACAAGTCCTTGGGTAATTCCCAGGCCAATTCAAGTCCTTGGGTAAGTCCAAGGCCAATTCGAGTCCTTGGGTAAGTCCAAGGCCAATACAGGTCCTTGGGTAAATCCAAGGCCAATACAAGTCCTTGGGTAAGTCCAAGGCCTATTCAAGTCCTTGGGTAAGTCCAAGGGCAATACAAGTTCTTGGGTAAAACCAAGGGCAATACAGTTCCTTGGATAAGTTCAAGGTCAATACAAGTCCTTGGGTAACTTCAATGCCAATGCAAGTCCTTGGGTAAGTCCAAGGCCAATACAAGTCCATGGTTAAGTCCAAGGCTAATGCAAGTCCTTGGGTAAGTCCAAGGCCAATACAAGTCATTGGGTAACTCCAAGGCCAATACAAGTCCTTGAGTAAGTGCAAGGCCAATACAAGCTATTGGGTAAATCCAAGGCCAATACAAGTCCTTGAGTAAGTCTAAGGCTAATAAAGGTCCTTGAGTAAGTCCAATGCTAATACAGGTCCTTGGGTAAGTCCAAGGGCAATACAAGTCCTTGGGTAAATCCAAGGCCAATACAAATCTTTGGGTAAAACTAAGGCCAATACAGGTCCTTGGATAAGTCCAAGGTCAATACAAGTCCTTGGGTAACTTCAATGCTAATCCAAGTCCTTGAGTAAGTCCAAGGCTAATACAGGTCCTTGAGTAAGTCCAAGGCTAATACAGATCCTTGGGTAAGTTCAAGGCCAATACAAGTCCTTGGGTAAGTCCAAGGCCTATACAAGTCCTTGAGTAAGTCCAAGGCTAATACAGATCCTTGGGTAAGTCCAAGGCCAATACAAGTCCTTGGGTAAATCCAAGGCCAATACAAGTCCTTGGGTAAGTCCAAGGCCAATACAAGTCCTTGGGTAAGTCCAAGGCCATTACAAGTCCTTGGGTAAGTCCAAGGCCAATACAAGTCATTGGGTAAATCCAAGGCCTATACAAGTCCTTGGGTAAGTTCAAGGCCAATACTGGTCCTTGGGTAAGTCCTATTAGAGGAAATTGGACCTAAAAATCTTCTGCTTGAGTCAAGAAATTCAAGAAGTCTCTGTGCTTGGAAGCATCCAAAAGTTGATTTAGGGAAACTTATTCCATTTTATACATCTATGAGAATTAAAATCAAACACTTTGTCTTACTGATCTTTCATTGTAGGTAGAAAATATTTTTTTTAAGGTTGCTCCTAAATGGCTCATGAAAATTCGCTAGAGAATGATGATACAGTTGAACACAGGGATTCATGGTACACGTCGATCTGAAGAAGTGCACCTTGTCACACTGGAACTGTGCGGCTAGTTCCTGCGTGTACCTTCAACCCATGTCTTCCTATACTAGCGGCAGTAAGTGTGCGACAGTGTGCAATTGCTATGAGCAGGCTGTGCTACGGATGCCTGTGTCCAACTGTGCCTATGATCAGCGCCCAAACCCCCTCTCAACCCAAGCTAGGAGCAGGGAGGGCTAGGTATGTGCTGCTGATGACTCATTCCTAGCTCAAAAGGAGGGTGATATTGTAGGCACTACCAGAAAATATCGAGCTGGTTCGGGTCTTGAACTCCTATCAAACATAATGATAGGCAGAGACGTTTCCAACAGGCAACCACAACCCTTAAACCAGAGTTTATCAATATGATTATAAATGTTTAAGAAAACTAGATAATCCATCTATACTCAATCTTTTTTTTTAATGAGGCAGATTTGCACCAACTCGCAGCGGTACCCTTTTAGCTCGGGAAAGTTTCTTGCTATCTGATTTGTTAAAATCATCTTGTCTAACCAATCAGCGATTAGGAAACTTTTCCTAGCTAAAAGGGCACCCCTGTGAGTAGGTGCAAATCTGCCTCACTAAAAATAATTCACTATACACGATGGCACATACAAAAGTGTACAAAATCATAACAAGATACAAAGAGTAAAAATAGTAAAAGCATTGCTGTGTATCTGGATACTTTTGCAAATATTTGGTTTAACAACTATTGCAATTTCCAATTGACGTGATGTTCTATAAATTCAGGGTTGTGGTGGCTTATTGAAAACGTCTCTGTCTGGTGCTCGCCAGACTAGGGTTCAAGTCCCGCTCAAGCTCGATAGTTTGTTTAGAGTCTGCAACCAAACCATCCTTGTTAACTTAGGAGGGTTTTGGGGATCTTATTAGCTTACCTGTTGAGTCATCATCAGCCATTGGTTGGCAGTCCATGGTCCTAGCCTGGGTGGAGAATGAGCTTGGTCGCTGATCATATCTATATGTTTCCTTATTTAAGCTAAAACCTTAGTTGGGAAAGTAGGATGCTATAAACCCAAGGGCTCCAACATGAAAATATAGCCCGGCGAGGAAAAGAAAATGAGTAAATAGATAAACTAAAAGAGAAGTAATTAAAAGCCAAAATTAAATATTTATAAAAT
>NC_090756.1:36893369-36905869 GCF_036898095.1 Palaemon carinicauda | reverse complement strand
CTGGTAGGTCTACTTGTTGTGGAACTTTGTTCTCCTCCTAGTCCAGTTCCTTGGATACTGCAGTGTCCTTCATTGCTATATAGATGGACGGAATAGCTTGTTAGCTATCTAGTCTGGCCCTGACTAGATGAGATTCTTATTCCTTCCCTGGATTAATTCTCTCTGCCTCCTTAGAGACCACTCTTGTGCAGTGTAGTTACCCTTCCCCTTCCTAGTTAGTCCATAACCCTTAACTGTCTTAGGAACTTCAGTTCCTTTTGTCCAGTATATTTAGCATAGCATTTGACTTTCCTTCATATTTTATGTAGGCTAGGCTTGATTGCACAATATTTCCTATGGTCTAACTTTATTTAGGCAAAGAGCTAGTACCCCTTTTGGTTATCCTCTGCTGCCTTAGTCGTTGCCTATTTTATGACTGCAGCTTCTCATCCTGGGCTATGTACCTCTTGCTGTCTTTTTATCCCGAAGAGCATGCAGAGAACATGTCCTAGCCGCAGCAACTATTAGGCATGAGCATAGAAAGTTGATTGACCAAACAATTGGGGAAAAGATCTCTTTCCTCAGAAATTGGTAAAGGAAGCATTGGACAAAGTGGCTCAGGAGAAAAAGAGCCTCACACAAAAGTGCGGTATGTCCTCTAAGAAGAAATTCACCCACAAAGAAGGACCTCAACCTAAAGGTAGAAAGCCTAGGAGACCCTTTAAAGGTAAGAAAACCTTTCTTGTCAAGACAGCCTTAGTTACCACGATCTCCCAGACTGTGTACATGGTTCCCCAGCAATATGTGTCACCATCTCCAACTTTAGCCACTACAAAAGAAAAGTGTTAGCGGCAGAGGAAGGTCTGGAAAGGGCAGTCAATCTAGGGGCTGAGGAAGTGGAGGCAAGGCATTTAGAGAATCAGGTCCTTCTCAATGAGGAGCTACCAGTATGGGAAACTATCTTATCAGGGATCAATGGGAGTTCGATTTTCAGGCTCACAGCATAGTCTCTAAGGGACTAGGCAGGAATTGGAGACAGAAACCATCCCAGTTCAAGTAGTTCTTTCGACCCACAACCTTACTCTTGGAGGATTACGTACAGGATCTTCTCTGGAAGGTAGTCATCCGTTGCACAAAATGCATGAACTTTCAAGGCGAGCTAATGGCATGCCCAAGAAAGATTCAAACACTCTTCGAACTATTCTAGATTAGTTCCCACTAAACAAATTCATTCTGAACGGCAAGTTACAGATACTGACTATTTTGCAAATATAGACCCTACTACCTCAAGGGGTCTACCCCATCTCCATAGATCTTACCGATGGCTATTGTCATCTTTTGTTAGGTCAGCGGTTCTCAGGTCAGCGGTTCTCCCCCACCTGGCAAGAAAGGCCAACTTTTCAGAGCTATACCCATCGGGCTCAGTATAGCTACAGAGATTTTCACAAAGCTAGTCAAGGCCGTTGTCCAATAACTAAGTAACAAAGGCCTTCAGGTGATAGTTTACCTAAGCGACTGAATAGTCTGGGCTTGAACAAAGTTGGAATGTTTCTTAGCAGCTCAAGAAGCCATCAAACTCCCACAGTCTCAGGACTTTCAAATCAACCTTGAAAAGTCCTGGCTATCTCCAGCTCAAGATTTTCAGTGGCTAGGGCTTCACAAGAATCTAAAAGTCACACGTCCTTTCTTTACACTGCAACAAGAGAAAGGAAATCGCAAAATCTGTCAGGTGCTTATTTTTCTCAAAGGTAATCACCCGACGTCAACAGTAAAGAGTCTTAGCATGTCGCCAGTTCACTGCCATGATAGACCTAATCCTACATGCAAGACTCAAGGAAGCCAAAAGAGTCTGGAGAAGAAAAGCATCAAATGCTTTGAGAGATTATCACCTCAAAATCCCAGCTTTGCTGCTCGAACAGCTCAATCTGGGGTCCACTGCCAAGAGCTTATCGACTCACATTCCTCTACAGCATCCTCTTCCTTCTGTGACAATTCACACAGACCCTTTGGAATAGGGTGTGGGGGTGGGGGGGCTTTCCCTTTTCCAAGAAGATGCAGGGTCAGTGCCCAGCCACATTTCAGAAGCTTCATATCAACATTCTCAAAGCTATGGCAGTGTTTCTAACTCTGGGGAGACTGATCCCAAAGAAAAAACACACATCAAATTAATTATTGACTGCAAGAAGATAGTCCACTGTGTCAATAGACAGGGCTCCAGGTCTCCTCAGATTAACCATGTAATTTCAGCCATTCTCACCTGGGCAAAGATGAGAAATTGGCATCTGTCAGCAGTTCATTTAGTGTTGATTTGCAATGTGACGGTGGCGCCCAAGCCTCTAGAAACATAATTGTTTCTAGATGCAAAATAATTTTGTTTCATCTTAGAGCAAGTCCCAGAACGTCAAATAGATCTCTTTGTGACGAGCTCCAGCAAGAAGCTTCCCCAGTATATAGCACCAAACTTAAGATTAAATCCAGAAGCAACGGGAATGGATTTAATGTCACTGGACTGGAACCAGTGGTCTCTCATTTACCTCTTTCACCGTTCAACCTCCTAATGAAAGTCCTGAACAAACTATGGACTTTCAAAGGGACAGCTGCTCTAGTGACTCCAAAGCAGCCCAAGTGTAGTTGGTACCACCTGTTTCTGGAACTCAAACCTCTCCAGCTCCTTCTATCATTTCCTTTGCTGTCACAGTACGTTTTACAGAAGACTGTCTTTGCTTCCTTTTGGATAACGAAAAACCTTCAGCCCATGATTTTCTCGCCCTTGTGGCTCAAAGAAAGTTTGGGATTGTGAAGGAGAGGATTGACTTTATAAAAGAGTACAAGTCCGATACTACGAAACAACAATACCTGTTAATCTGAAAAAAAAATTGGTGGGATTCGTTAAAAGACATCAACCCTATTCCATTACTATGGACTTCCGTAATTCCTTCTCTAATTCATTACTCGGACAAGGTTTGGCCTCTACAGCTATTGCCTCATGTAAATCGGCACTGACTAAACCTATCACTTATGCTTTTTATATTGAACTCAATAGTGAACTGTTTGATAAGATCCTCAAAGCTTGTGCTAAATTGAATCCAAATGCTCCTACCAAGGCTATCTCATGGTCGTTGGATAAAATTTTGCACTTAGCCTTCTCAATAGATATTGCCAGTACCTGTTTGAGGAATCTTACTCAAAAGTCAATCATTTTGCTTGTTATGACTTCTGACGCTAGAGTCAGCAAGATCGTGGCACATACAAGGGATGATTCCTGTATCAAATTCTCGAAATTGGGAGAGGTTAATTTTTACCCAGATCCTGCATTCTTGACATAAAATGAACTTCCCACAAATGTTGAGGGCCCTGAAAGATCGTTCTACTAAAGGAGGATCCTTCTCTGTGCTCCGTGGAATGCCTTAAGGCCTACCTGTTAAAAAGTGGGGCATTTAAAGGGGGACAACTTATCAAAGGGGAAACAAAAGGATCTTATCTTACTTTGAAACAGCTAAGGTCCAACCTCACATATTTCATCATAAGGGCTGACCCTCCATTGAGCCATGACCCTAGGAAAGTGGCCTCTTCCTTGTCTTTTTCCAATGCAAGTCCTTTGAAGGCTTACAAGCTTACACAGGATAGAAATCTTCAAGAGTGTTTTTTGAAAAAATTACTTGGGTCAATGGGAAGAGATTAAACACTTTGTGGAGGGCGCTTGTAGTGTGATTAGACCAGCTTCTTAAGTGTTGTGCAGGGACTCTCACGGACTGAATAATAGGGACTTTTCAATCTGCATCGAACAAATGGAATAATATTTTTATTAGCAATGTGTGCTAATCTATATATATATATATATATATATATATATATATATATATATATATATATATATATATATATATATATATATATATATATATATATATATATATATATATATATATATATAATAATAATAATAATAATAATAATAATAATAATAATAATAATAAAGAGGCAAAGATGATATTCTCCTCTTATTTTATGAATATTTTTTTTTATGTTGCATTGGTACATAACTCGAGTTAGAAATTTGTTTTCTACACATATTTAATGTACATATTGTTGTGACAATTATTGTACGTTCATGAATTTTGGGAGATAAAGAGAGACTATAGCTCTTTTTACATTTCCTTTATATGGACCTACTGTTCACAATAAAAGTAGCGTACCTCAATTTTTATGCCTTCTTTTACGGTCTTCGGTGTGATAGATTACTGGGGAAAAATTTTTATTCTCAGTCAGTGGGACTGTGCAATTAAATTTCTTTGCTCCTATGAGATTTACAATCAACTTACTTGTGTCCATAGCTTGGGACTATCGTCCCAACTGCGATGTGGAAGTGTAGATACACCTTTTCCTGTCACACTACTTATCATGGGACCTTGACCTTATAATGTATAATTATTGGGAATTCTAGGAACTCAAATGGGTTTAAAATTCCATCTGGCCACAACTGTAAATATTAATTCTCTGGTATGCTTCCACCAGGACGACGTAGGAAAAAAAAAATTTTGGGTGAGATAGCCATGTCGTCCTGATGGAAATTCCTCAAAAGCAGCTTTCTACTTTGGATATTTCTGTGAGTGATATACCAGAGAATTTAACTTAAGAAGTATCAAAGGGTTATAGATATATCCGAGGGAACATAGACACTTGCATGACTTAATAGTGTTGTCCGCCATGAGGACGTCTTTAGCGTGTATGTTTGTGGTTTCTTGTTTACAACTGCCGGGAATTCCTACTGTAAATAGTAAGTCTGGTTGCAGTTTGTGGTAGGCGAATATGGCTATTTGCATATCGCTATAATTAGGTGGAGTTTCAGAGAAGTTGCTTTTTTTAACTAGATAAACTACACTTGCATTGTGGGGTGTATAAAAGGTAAAGAGAGAGAGAGAGAGAGAGAGAGAGAGAGAGAGAGAGAGAGAGAGAGAGAGAGAGAGAGAGAGAATTTTGAAATATTTTGTAACGTTTTTATATATCATCATCTCCTCCTACACCTATTGACGCAAAGGGCCTCAGTTAGATTTCCCCAGTCGTATTTTGAGGTTTCAATTCAATACTTTTCCATTCACTATCTCCTGCTTCACGCTTAATAGTCTTCAGCCATGTGGGCCTGGGACTTCCAAGTCATCTCGTACCAAAATGGAGCCCAGTCAAATGTTTGGTGAACCAATCTCTCTTGGGGAGTGTGAAGAGCATGCCCAAAGCATCTCCATCTACCCCTCCCCATGATCTCATCCACATAAGGAACTTCAGTAATCTCTCTTATAGTTTAATTTTTTATATATGCACTGTTTATTATTATTAGCTAAGCTACAACACTAATTGTTAAAGTAGGATGCTATAACCCCAAGGGCTCCATCAGGGAAAAATAGCCAGTGGGAAAAAGAAATAAAGAAAAGTAATGAACAATTGGAATAAAATATGTAAGGATAATCACAATATTAAAACAGATTTTTCACATATAAACTATAAAAAAGAAATCTATGCCATCCAGTTCAACATAATTTGAACTTACGAAGTTCATATTGTTCTTAGTTTAGTAAATAAGATAGATGTATTGAAGAACATAATAGGGTGAATATCTCATTTTGGAAATAGTGTGAATCCATTAAAATCAAAATACGGTTGACAGTTTGCCAATTTAACTCAAAGAAACCAAAACAAATCCAAACACTCATTAAAAGTATGATTTTGATGTATCATCCGATATTTTATTAATAATTGTTTGTTTTTGCCGTGTAAAAACTATAGTTATGTCTATAGACTCGATTCCATATAAAGAGGGGATTAAAAATCTTGAATTTGTGTGAGCAATAATTGACTCATGGTATATATATATATATATATATATATATATATATATATATATATATATATATATATATATATATATATATATATATATATATATATATATATATATATATATATATATATATATATATAGTCTAGTGGTCAAGTGTAGAGTAAATACAGTAGTCTATTAAATATTTTGTTTGTGTTTTCATTTGTACATTGAAAAGGTTACAAAGCTCTTAAGACGAGTTCCTATCGTGTTGATTTAAGTTTATTATGTAAATTGCGTAAGACTTTCGTTGTTAATTGTATTGTATTCTTCATTCCAGTCAGTATATGTAAATTTACATTATTCTTAACAATTAACTTTTTATTTTACATATTTTTATTACGATGTCTTAGGTAAACTTTTTGAGAGTGTTCTGTGATTTATGTGAGATGTGAACAAAGGCTTATGTAATGTTCTTTCATATTTTTATGAGGTATTGCATCATGTTTGAGAGAAAATATGCAATTCTTTTGCCTGCCACGTGCTTTGGAAGATTCCCGAAAACCTAGTGATAGATCCTATCTTTATTTTCATTTCGGGGACATAGGGTGGGCGGAGCTAGCTGACAGAGAGTCATCTCGCTGTGGGTTGGTATGCTTGAGTTGCCTGAAAACCCGGTTTGTCTCTTGACATTTTTCATGTAGTTGATAACCCTTATGCCATTAGACCAACGCCCCATGCTTCCAGATCTCGTTTGGACCTGAATCTTCTGGAAGTAGCTAAGTTTCATATAAATGCGACCCCAGTGCTTCATAGATCAGATGCAGAATCCCAGCCATATGTCACAGACATCTCCCCCTCTGACTCTTGCTAACCTCTCAATGTATTGTTTTGAAAGTGTTTAGAGAAATCTCAAACTTTTGGTGTGACGGGTTTTTGTAAACATAGTGAGTATTTTTGAAGATTCTCTTAGTTTCTGTAACTGGCCCTGTAGTAAAGTGAAAGGTATTTGTATCTTATCTAGTTAACTATATTCATTGAGTGTTGAGACTAATTAAATTGCGTGTAAAATATAATTTCAAGTGAAACAAGTGATTGTATAATTTTCATAGGTATTATTTCTTTTGCCTTAGTCTTAAGGTTTATTCAGATGTAATATTTGAAGTCAAAGGATTATATATTTTTCAGATCGTAAAATTTTTTTCTTAATATAAGTTTTGTTCAGACTTAATATTTCGAGTGATTTATTTGTTATATGTAAGTTCTTCCAAAGTGATGTAATTTATATAGAAACTATTTATTTTTGTTCGAGAGTATTATTCCAATCACCAGTGTTTAAATTAGTATTCGCTGGTACTGCTGTTAAAGAACCGTGATAAGAGTTGTTTAAAAAGTTCTGAAGAATAATTACCCAGATTTGATTTGAGTGTTCTTAAGAGAACTCTGGATATTCAATGTTTTATATATTTCTGTCTGGGAGTTTTCTAACTGTCTCAGAATTCGTGTAATAATATTTCCAAGTGTAACAGATTTAAGGTGAAAGCAAACAGGTGAGTTTGGAACTAGAGAGGTTGTTTATCTTGCCAGCTGTAATATTTATAGTATTATATGTTTGGTTCCCATACACGGAACCATCATAGAATATATATATATATATATATATATATATATATATATATATATATATATATATATATATAATATATATATATATATATATATATATATATATATATATATATATGAAATGTGTGTGCATGTGTTGGGGTAAACTTGTTGATTAATTACGAGAATGTTTCTCTATGTCTCGTTCTGTAACTTGTAGAGATTTCCTTATATACCAAATATGGAATTTCTTGGCAATATAAAACATATAACGAAAGAAAAACTTATATATTATCTGGTTTCCGAGGATCTTAAACTTTGCGATATTCAGTATGAGAGAGAGAGAGAGAGAGAGAGAGAGAGAGAGAGAGAGAGAGAGAGAGAGAGAGACAGAGAGAACACCTTAGAACTAGACCTATTCTTGAACACATGAAACCACCAGCTTCTGAAAAAGATTCCCTCATGACATTAATAGCCGCTGGAAGGTTTTCCCCCCCTCCACCCCACCCTCCTCTTCCTCCTCCTCCTCCTCCTCCTCGTCCTCTACAAAATGCCTCACAAATCTCAGACGACTGAATGGAGAATTTGGGGGTCTGCCATATACGAGGTGCATGTGTTTGGCTGCCGGGTATAACGTTTCTTAGCTTTTGTTACCGGGAATGGTTAGGGCTTTTTGTAAATAATTCTGTGTTAATTTCAGCACAATATGCTTTTTATGTTTGTTCGTATATTTATCTTGTTTATTTACACTTTTTTTTCTTATTTCATAACCCCAGTTTGAAACATTCGAAAGCAAATGGTTCCTTCTCTATGGTTCCTGGTTCTTGGTTCCTAATTGCTCCCTATGCAAAATAAGTTTGAAGGCACTCTCTCCCCTGATAGATAGGTACAAAGCTTCTAAGAGTATTGTTATTTTGTAATTAGGCTTATTTCATGGGTACCATACATAAATTAGTAATAAGATTCTCAATCATTACTTTTATCCCATTCTACCTTGAAATTAGACAGGATAACACCTTGCTGTCATCAGTTATGGCAACCTATTGTGGTCACTTTGGGCTTCTTAAATTCTTTCATGTGCATTAACCTACTTATAAATGCAACCAGATCCCGGCTAGGATTTTGCATCGTACCTATACATATATCTAGTTTCATTAACTGTCCTAATTTTGGACATGAAAATAAGTGGTCTGTAGTATCTTCTTTATCTTTGCACAGGTCAACAAATTATCAGTATATAGACTAGCGTAGGCTTAGTACTGAATAGTTCAGTGGCTGTTTCTTTCCCTTAATTGGCAAGCTTTGGAATTTTTTCTTCCTATTACATTGTCTGGATCTTATAACCTTCCTTCCTTTAAGAAGCAAGGAGGATTGTTGTTTTCGTTGCATTCTTTATCATACTCAATAACTCATATTTATTTGGTTTTATTTTTATCATTATTACTAGCTAACCTACAACCCTATTTAGAATGGCAGGATGCTATAAGCACAAGGGCTTCAACAAGGAAAATAACCCAGTGAGGAGAACAAAAGAAGAAAGATGTTCATGATTCAGTTGGGAGGAATGAAGTTTCTGAAGTCTAATTAATCACATCACTTTACCAGAAACCAATTGTAAGTTTTTGCGGTTAAGTAAAGAGCAAGTAATTAGCAGTATGTTTTAGTGTAATTGATATGAATAGATAACAGTTTAATACTTTGATAGAATAGGTGAAAACACTAACCCGTTCGAAGAAGTAAATAGATTATGTTTAATTTCATGAAATAGCTTCAATACGCCTACTAGTACGAGTTTAATTCACAGCATATTTTAGAAGTCTAAACATGTTTGGGAATACAGTATATATATATATATATATATATATATATATATATATATATATATATATATATATATATATATATATATATATATATATATATATATATATATATATATATATATATATTTAAGATATTGTGGGTGACTATTAAAAATATCCCAGCCTGGTGACCTGTTGGATATGGGTTCGAGACCCTCTAAAGCTCAATAGTTTCTTGTAGTGGTTGTTACCTCACCTTCTTTGTAAGCTAAGGATAGAGAGTTTAGGGGAGCCTGTAAGTTTACCAGTTTAGTCATCAGTCCTAGATTTGTTGGAAATGGGGCTTGAACGCTGATCATGTGTATATATGGTCAGTCTCTAGAGCATTGTCACTGTCACTTGATTTGGCTGCTGATAGTTGATGTGGCAGTTAACCCTTATAAAGTAATTAACACTTGGTGAGGCAGTTAATACTTATAAGGTAGTTAACACTTGTTGTGGCAGTTAACACTTATAAGGTAGTTAACACATAATGTGGCAATTAATACTTATAAGGCAGTTAATACATGATGTGGCAGTTAATACCTATGAGGTAGTTAACACTTGATGTGGAAATTTATATTTATAAGGGAGTTAACATTTGATATGGCAGTTAATACTTATAAGGTAGTTAATACTTGATGTGGCGGTTAACACTTGTTATTGATAACTGTTAATGTATCCCTTAGAGCTTTTCATTCTTTTAGTCTTACCATGAACATTTAAACATTCAAAATAGGTTTAAAATTAGCACATTTTATCACTTTGAATCTTTTAAATTACAGAATTTCATAGTTAAAACCTAATCATTGTAACGACGTTATTATTAGAGTCAAATTAATCTAATAAACTGCCAAATTAAAGTGGCAAGAATTATCTAAAACAAGTTTTTTCTGTCCATGAGAAATGGTTTCCAGTAATCGCTTTTGTTATGCATTCTTTTATTTTTCCTTTTACTGACTATATGCAGCGGTTCCTCAGTCTACACGTGTAATCCTAGGTCAATGTATCCGTCTCTTCCAGACCTCCTTACCAAAATCCTTCGCTATACAGAGACACAGGAAACAAACAGACTCATGGAGAAGGATACGCCAAAATCGAACCATTGCTTTCTAGTCTTGAGTATTGTCATAGCCTCTGTGTCATGGTCTTCCACTGTCTTGGGGTAGAGTTCTCTGGCTTTAGGGTACACTCGGGCACATTATTCTATCTTGATTCTCTTCCTTTTTTTATGTTTTTATAGTTTATATATGAAACATTGCTTTAATATTGTTGCTGTTCTTAAAATATCTTGTTTTAATTCTTCACTAATTTTCTTGTAGTTTACTTATTTCCTTTCCTTCCTGGGGTATTTTTACCATTTTGGAACCCTTATGCTTATAGCATCATGCTTTTTCAACTAGGGCTGTAGCTTATCAAGTAATAATAATAAGTAAGAGGGGCACTCAGTAGAGCGCAGACCTCTTCCGCGGCAGCTCATTTCTGTATCTTTTGCCCGACCTTAACATGAATTAATTGGCGTGGATTTTCATACACTCAATTACGTCTATTTTTCCCTGTTGGAGCCCTTGGGGTTATAGCATCCTGCTTTTCCAACTAGGGTTGTAGCTTTGTAAGTACTACTACTACTACTACTACTACTACTACTACTACTGATAATAATAATAATAATAATAATAATAATAATAATAATAAACCGAGTGTAAAAGAGAAAACAGGAGTTCCTTTGTGTCTGTCTTCTCCTTTCCAGTCTTCCAAGGAATCCTGTGGAAGCGTTGGGAGACCCTTGAACCCTGGCGAGAAGAGGAGGCGAGAAATAGAGAGCTTCTTCTCAAACAAAGTAAGACTCCGTCCCGGTAATGGATCAAACGCCCAAACTCCTTCAATCAATCGAAAGCCTTCTCGAACTTTTCTCTTCTTCTTTCTTACTTTTATTCCTTCAAGGGATTCTTACTTTGGGAAGGAATAGTTTTACTTATAAGTAGAGGATCCTACTCAAGTATGAAACCGGTCATCGACTAAGTAACTTAAACATGTCTTTTGTGTGCCTTATAGTAAACTAATTATTATTATCATTATTATTATTATTATTATTATTATTATTATTATTATTAACTAAGCTACAACCATAGTTGTAAAAGCAGGATGCCATAAGCCCAAAGACCCCAACAGGGAAAAATAGCTCAGTGAGGAAAGGAAGTAGGGAAACATAGAATAGTGTGCTCAAGTGCACCCTCAAGCAAGAGAACTCTAACCTAAGACTTTTAATAAACCTAATTTAGGTAAAGCGAATGGAATATTAAACTCCCTGAAAATAAAAGAAGGGAAAAGGGAATTTACAAATACCAAAAGAGCCTTGAAGCCTTCCTTTGGAAAGAGTTATGGAGTGCTTGCAAGCAGTATTAGCGGAAAGCGGCGCTTCAAAAAGACTTACATTAGTCTTTTTGAAGGAAAGTCTTCCATAAAGTTTTTAGGGTTCTGGCCATGAAGGAAGTCTTGAGAGAGAGAGAGAGAGAGAGAGAGAGAGAGAGAGAGAGAGAGAGAGAGAGAGAGAGAGAGAGAGAGAGAGAGTCTATTGTCCTTCTAGAATAGATCGATTGGTAGTAGGTGGCCTATATATAGCGACCGATCTTTTGATGGTTAGATAGGTAGACTGAAAAAAGATAGACAGGCGTATTACTATATAGATGTATGGATTGATAGATAGGCAGATATCTAGGTAGATAGATGGACAGATATCTAGGCAGATACATAGACATATATGTAGGTAGATAGGTAGTTAGATATATCGGTAGATACATAGACATATATGTAGGTATATAGGTAGTTAGATATATCGGTAGATAGATAGACAGATATCTAGGTAAATATATGGACATATATTTAAGTAGATAGATAGATAGATATATCATTTTGATAAATAAACAGATGTTGGGCATATAGACAGATATATAGGCAGATAGACATATCCAGGAAGATAGGTAAATAAACAAATATTTGGGTAGATAGATAAAAATATATCTAGGTAAATCATAGACTCCTTTAAGGAAGGACTGGAACATCAGGACCTCAGGGTTTTTAACTTGAGTCTGAGAGACTTCATGCCTGATTTTTTTAAAGATTGACATAAGTTATGTATTTTCAAATTTTAAGATCATTTTGCTCCCAAAACTTTTCCTCTTTTTATCTCGTTTTCTATGCAAATCCCATTTTCTGTTCAAATCTCACTGACTAATGTGTTTTGTTTCTGTTTTTGTTAT
>NC_090756.1:36830869-36888369 GCF_036898095.1 Palaemon carinicauda | reverse complement strand
ATTTGTATTGTTTGAGTTTGGTTTTGTCACAATGGAGTCGTTGAATCGTAGACGTGGTGGTTATAAATCCGTTATTACACGTTTTATTGGGAAGATGGCCGAAGTAATCGATTCAACGGATATTGATGCTATAACTTCCCTTAGGGATTCTATTTTAGATAATCTGAACAAAGTTCTTGCTTTGGATGAACAAATTTTGGATTTAGTTAAAGAGGAAGAAATGACTGATGAAAGGATAAATGAAGCTGAATATGCAAGAGACGTTCGTACACATATCGGCAAACTCAATAGCTCTATTACTAACAATTTGAAGTTATTAAATCCTCTAACGCAACCACCGCCACTACCCACAGCCAGTATTATATTACCCAAACAGGATCCTCCATATTACTCTGGAGATATATTAGAATGGAATTCCTTCTGGGAACTATACGATGTGTCAGTACACCAGCGGAAAGACTTGGAACCAATTCAGAAGTTTTCATATTTACGAAGTGCACTCACAGGAGAAGATTCGAAATTAATCTCGGGATTTAAATTTGAGGCCACCAATTATCCACAAGCTGTAGCTCTTCTCCTATCCACTTATGGAAAGAGAGATGAAATTAAGCATGTTCTGGTGAGAAGATTGCTAGAAATGCAGTCTCCTGCAGCCAATTCAGAATCATTGCAAACTTTCAGAGCTAATTTTGAATGCTCAATAAGATCGCTGGAAGATGAAAGGCTGCAATTAAATGAACTTTATGTTATTTTGCTCTATACCAAATTGTCTCAAAACGTGAGTGAGACTGTGAAGCGTAGGTGTGAAGACGATTGGTTGGTATTAGACACCTTTAGGAAATACCTAGAAGAGGAGATTCGCAATCTAAGAACTTCTTTTTCAACTGATGTAAATAAAACTGAAACTCTGTCGTCAATATCTACATTCATGGTAAATCAATCCTAAGCTGTTAGACCGAAAACCAAGGGAAATGTGAATAAGTCCAGTCATCAGCATTCCACAAGATGTGCTCTTTGTGATAAAGAACATTGGTGGACTCAGTGCAAAACTTACGCAACCAGAGATGAAAGGTCAAATCGTATCAGAGCTTTGCAGTTATGTTTTGTGTATGCTTCTAAGAAACATTTTAGTGTGGATTGTGACAAATCAAGTTGCAATAATGGTTGTAATTTGAGACATCATCGCATCTTGTGTGATAAGGACCAAACAACAAAGCAAAGCAAGAATAAACAAAGTGGTGTACAAGTGGGAACACTATCAGTAAATGAGCAGGAGAAACCAAATATATCAGGTAAGCAATCCATATTACCAACAGCAACAATTCCTCTTAAAGGGAAGAAAGGTCGAATGGTACGACTTAGAGGGCTGTTGGATACTTGTGCCGAGAGGACATTTATTAAAAGATTGGCTCTAGAGAGACGGCAATATAGGTCCAAGGGAGTTGAAAAGATTGCCGTGAGAGGTTATCTAGCTAGTAAACCTGTTCATGAATACGAGTTGATAAGCGTCGCCATACCGCATAAAGGCAAGTTGATAATAATGGACTGCATAGTGGTGGATGAGCTGCCAGATTATGTGAAGAAATTTGACGTTAAGAGAAGCTTAAAGTCGTTATGTAAAACTAAGATCAGCTTGGCTGATAAAGATTTTGATTTGCCTGTTGAGAATCAATCAACTATTGATATGTTGGTAGGGGTTGCTAATGTTTATAATATTTTGCATCCAGGGTTCAAAAGGGTTAGAAATTTAATATTGTTGCCGACCATATTTGGTTATGTAGTGTCAGGCACATGTAGTGCTCCCCCCACTAGGGAAACTCAGGTCACAATTTTGAAGCTAGCTGTACAAACTGAAGGAATTGAAGCTACTCATAATAAAAATCCCAAGACTGATCTGGACGCATTGTGGGGTTTGGATAGACTGGGAATAGATTACAGTGAGTTGCGAGAACAAGACCAGATGGTCTTAAAGGACTTTGAGAGCACTATAACCTATTCTGAAATTGATAAACAGTATGTTGTGGCGTTGCCGTGGAGAACCAATAGATTCAGATTGAAGACAAATTTTGGTTTAGCCATGAGTAGACTTCGACAGCAGAGCATCAAGTTTCAGAAGGATGTGGATTACTTGGATCATTATCAGAAAATCTTGCAAGAGCAAGAAGATAGAGGATTCATTGAAAGGGTAATCTATAATAAATCTGATGTGGATTGTCATTACTTGGCACATCATGGAGTGCTTAAAGACAGTGCAACTACTCCCATAAGAATAGTGTTTGATTGGTCATCAAAACAAGGTAAAAATGGATTAAGCCTGAATGATTGTCTATGGACTGGACCACACGCAACGGCTGATCTACTCAGAGTCCTGCTGCAATTTAGAACTAACACCTTTGCTTTGATTAGTGATATTGAAAAGGCATTTTTAATGGTACAGTTACGTGAAGAAGATCGCAATTATACGCGTTTTTTATGGTTGGAAAATCCAACGGATCCCAATAGTAAATTAATAGTTTACAGATTTGGAGTAGTATTATTTGGAGCTACATGCTCACCTTTTCTTCTGAAGGCAACCATGAAGCATCACTTGTCCACTGTGGTCTCGTGGTTACCCCGGTCCAAGACAGTGGATGTAGTGGAAAGACTGAAGAAAGGTTTGTACGTAAATAATTTGCAATTTACGGCTAATGGTGAATCTGAGTTGATGGATTTATATTTTAATGCCAACAAAATATTTTCTCAGGCTCACTTATATTTGAAGGAGTGGGTTAGCAATAGCAAGTCTATACAAACTATTGCTGCTGCTAATCAAATTGAAGCCAAACAAAACCAAATTCATAAAGTATTGTGATTGAATTGGGATATAATTAAAGACGTTTTAACTATCAATCCAACTCATATTAATAGATCGAGTCAAACAAAGAGAGAGATTCTCAGTACCGTTGCCCAAATATACGATCCATTGGGATTGCTTCTCCCTGTTACTATGAAAGCAAGGATATTGTTGTAGAAATTGTGGAAGGAACATCTGGATTGGGACGAACAACTCGCATACCCGCTACAAGAGGAATGGAGTGAAATACGCAAGGACTTGGAGAAGTGTTTTGAAATATCCTTTCCTAGGAGTGCTAGCCTAGGAACTGGTGATACCTTGCGCATATTCTGCGATGCTAGCGAAACTTCATAAGGTTGTGTGGCGTATAGAGCAAATGGTGAAAGCTCTAATATAATTTGAGCAAAGGGCCGAGTGGCGCCCATTAAGAAATTGATAATTCCGAAATTAGAACTAATGGTATTGTTGCTAGGAGCAAGAATGACTCCTTTGATGAGAAGGAATTTAAACAATTATATGTCTGGTCAGACAGTAAAGTCGCCCTTAGCTGGATTGTGTCCAGTAATGTTCTGCTTGTGTTTGTGAGAAAAATAGTAATTGAGATTAACTCTTTGATTCCGGGGTCAGTCCTGTCTTATGTACCGTCGTCAGAAAACCCCAGTGATTGGTTGACACGGGGAAAGAGTGCTAAGCTGTTAGCAAAGGACTCCTTTTGGTGGGAGGGACCCCCTTGGTTAAAAAATCACACTCTGCCAATTGATAGGTCATGAGTTGGGTGTACACATATACAAGGTGAACAGGACATTGTGGTCAATGTTGTAGGGGACATAGATGCAACACGCCTGCTTGATTGGGAAAGATTCAGCAGAGCTGACAAGTCTTTAAGACCATAGCTTGGATAATGCGATTTGTAAAGAATTGCAAACTAGCAACCAATGACAGGAAAACTGGTAGTTTGACTCTGGAAGAGTTACAAGAAGGAAAGGTCAAAACAATTGTTCTCGTGCAGAGAGAGTACTTTCCAGAAGAATATAAAGCCCTGAAAAGGGAGGAAACAAACCCAAAATTGTCATTAATTCGCCAGTTGAATTTGTTTTTGGATAATAATGTAATGAGATGTAGAAGCAGGTTTAAACATGCAACACTGCCTGAAGAAGTCAAATTTCCTACTTTACTGCCAAAAGGTTGTGTTCTGAGTAAGTTGTTAATAAGTCGACATCATGTGATGCAAGGGCACATGGGGGTGAACGCTACTGTAGCTAGTGTAAGACAGGAGTTCTGGATACTACAGCTGCGACAACTGGTCAAGAGCGTGTTACATCATTGCGTGATCTGTAAGAAAGTTCAAGGAAAACCATATAAAACTAATATAATGGCCCCATTGCCGGAATTCCGGTTACAACGGAAACAACCTTTTAGCGTTACTGGGGTGGATTACACCGGGGCGTTATGGATAAAGGAAGGGAAGCAAAATCCGGAGAAGGTGTGTGTCATACTATTCACATGCCCGATCACTAGGGGTATACATCTGGAAGTAGTCAGAAATCAGTCCGCTGACTCATTCCTCATGGCCTTCCGGAAGTTTAGCAGCCGTAAAGGCTTTCCTTCACTAATGTTGAGTGACAACGCCACTACCTTTGTAGCAGCATCTGAATATCTGAGAACAATGGCAGAGAGCCCCCTTTTTCAAAGCCATCTGGAGGAAATAGAGTGTAATTGGAAATTTATACCAGCAAGAGCACCTTGGTTTGGTGCAATCTGGGAGAGATTGATCGGAATATTGAAAACCTGTATGAAGAAGGCAATTGGTCGAGCTCTTCTCAGTTATGATGAATTATCCTACATTTTGGTGGAATTGGAATCCATCATAAATGACAGGCCACTAAGCTACACCTCGGGGGACATTGATCAGAAGTAGAGTCTAACTCCCAATCACCTGATCTTGGGTAGGAAATTAAGATCCTTTCCCAAGGAAACTATTAATTGGGATGAGGTATCTGAAGACCCATTGTATAGTAAAACTGAAAATGTAGAAAGGAGATTCCTTTACATATCCAAATTTTGTGATCAGCTTTGGAAAAGATGGGAACATGCATATTTGATTTCGTTAAGAGAGACTCATCGAATTGGAGTCCAACATAATTCTTGGCCCAAAATAGATGTCGTCCTCGTACAGGATGAAGGGCCAAGAAACAAATGGAAGTTCGGTCAGGTGATTCAGGTGCATGTGGGGTCTTACAATGTAGTTAGGGTAGCTACCCTCAAAACCTCCCATGGCCAGATCATGCGTCCCATTGTGAAGTTGCACCCGTTAGAGTTATGGCAAGAAGTTGAGACTCCTGATCCTGCCAAAATTCCTGAAGTGAGTACCCGATCATCCAGGAAGGCTGCTCGGGTGGCTGCAGAAACTAGAAAAGATTTGATTCAAAAGGGACTGTTGTAAATACTTGTATATTATAACTTTTGTGGCAGGGAATATGTCGTTACTTACAATTACGAAACAGGAAATCAATTGTTATTGATTATGTATGTTCATTTTGTATATGGAAAATTTTCTTTTATATTACATTGCGTTAAGTGGAAATGTGCAGGTTTCTGTACAAATGAAGATTTTGTTTATATTTAATTGTAATAAGCATTGTTACTAAGGAATATTGTCTTGTGATTAGTTGTATAGGTGGTTAACAATGTGATGTAAGTTGTTTGAATAGCTTCGTTTGGTTTGCGTTGAATAGTTGGTTTCGTTCGTTTGTTGTTTTCTTTTGTCATGGGCGAACGAAGCGGAAGGTATGACTTTGGGAGAGAGAACGAACGCATTATGTTTACGACAAAGGCAGCAGAGGTAAATCGGGACAGTTGCTGCCTGTCACTTCTCAACGCTTGTAGCGTAATCTTCAGAGAACTCAATCAGAGTGAGGAGGATTTCACTTTGATTAACGATGCCGTTCCTTCCCAGCAAACAACGCAATGAATTCCTAATGTAGAGAAAGGGTCTTGAGTTCTCTTAAAGAATCTGGTAATTAGTAATTCCGTGAATGACTGAAGTCATTATATGTTGTTGCTTGTTTGACCCTAATAAGTTACGATAGGCATCATCCGGTTCAGATAAATCTTCCAGGGGAGATTCCAAAGCAACAAGATTGTTGCAATAAAAAGGATATGCTTTCAGCTGTCTGGTTTCCAGTCAGTATCACGAGGTTTCTCTCTCTCTCTCTCTCTCTCTCTCTCTCTCTCTCTCTCTCTCTCTCTCTCTCTCTCTCTCTCTCTCTATCGTTTATATAAGTTGGAATATTTTTATTCAATCTCCGTTGTCCCCGAATTCAGCAGAGGTATCGTACATATGATCAGTGCCGCAGTCCCCTCTCCATAAAGCTAGGACCATGGAGGGCAAGGCAATGGCTGCTGATGACTCAGCACGTAGATCTATAAGCTCCTCAAAATCCCGTCCCTAGCTCACAAGGACGATGAGGTTACAATTAAAACTATCGAGCTGGAGCTGAGTTCGAACTCCCTTTCGGCAGAACGCAGGGCAGGGAAGTTTTCCATAGGCTACCTCCTGTTTCAGCAAAAATTTTGGTTCATGACATCGGGTTTGATAAGGAAGGAAAGGCCAATTCCCTAGGCTAGCCCAAGGTTTCTTGTGTTAAGTTAAGTTGGTTCAGATTAAGATGTACTAGTTTAAAGTGATCTATTCCGTCTTTCTTTTTTTCAGAAAATTGATTATGTTTGAGACATTTTCCATCTTATGTTTGGTTTTCATGCTTTGGATGTTTAAATATTCTTGCATACTTCGAAAATCAGATTATTTTTATTTTTATATGACTTCTCTAAAATATCCGTTATTGCTTTTGTTGTGTACCAGTTATTACAATCATTACGTTTATTTTGTAAATGTTAGAAAAAAAATGTAACCAAAATCCGAGATGCTACTGCACTTTTTATTATATATATTTTACAATTTCTGAATTACATTTTGGAAATTTTCAGAGACTAAAAAAACGTAGTCCCTCGTCCACTTTCCTTTCTATTTTTTGAATCATGAAAGAATATATGGTAAACGGTGGCTGTAGATTGCCCTGCTTCAACCAAAAATCATTTTAAGAAGATTTTTACAAAACACCCACTGGAAATGCTAGAAAATGGTTTTCATTGAAAATTTTACATTTTGCAAAAATTACAGATATTATTATTATTATTATTATTATTATTATTATTATTATTATTATTATTATTATTATTATTATTATTATTATTATTATTATTATTATTATTATTATTATTAGCTGAGCTACAACCTTAGTTGATTAATCGGAATGCTTCAAGGCCAAGGGCTCCAACGGGAAAAAAAGCCCTGTGAGAAAATAAGGAAATAAATAAACTGCAAGAGAAATATTGAACAATTAAATTAAAATACTTCAAGAACACTAACAACATTAGGATAAATCTTTCATATATAAAATATAAAAATGAACAAACAAGAGGAAGAGAAATAAGATAGAATAGTGTGCCCGAGTGTACCCTGATGCAAGAGAACTCTAACCCAAGACAGTGGAAGTCCATTGTACAGAGGCTATGATACTACCCAAGAATAGAGAACAATTGTTTGATTTTGGAGCGTTCTCCTAGAAGAATTGCTTAGCATAGCTAAAAAGTCTTTTTTACCCTTACCAAAAGGAAAATAGCCTCTAAACAAGTAGATTGCAGTAGTTAACCCCTTGATCAAAGAAATATTGGTGATCTTAGTGTTGTTCGGTATATGAGGACAGAGGAACATTGGGAACGAATAGGCCCGACTATTCGGTGTATGTGTTGGCAAAGTAAAAATGAGCCACTGGGAGAGAGAGAGAGAGAGAGAGAGAGAGAGAGAGAGAGAGAAAGAGAGAGAGAGAGAGAGAGAGAGAGAGAGAGAGAGAGAGAGAGAGGGAGAGAGAGAAGAGGGGGGGGGAGGTTCCAGTGTAGTACTTTTTGACCAGTCAAAGGACCCAATAACTCTGTCATTACAAAGATTATCAAAATAAGTCATTGATCTTTATAAGTTGGTCTTCCAACTCTAGTCTGAGGAATCGATTGTTAGAGATCACTTCAATTGTAAACAAAGTTTGTAAATCACTCAAATCAAAACGAAAATTCAATAAAAAAAAAGAAACTTTTTATATTAAAACACCCATCTTAAAATAATTTCGAGACTTACTAAATAAAGAAGATGGACCAGTACTCTAAGTGTGTGTGGAGGGAGAAAGTATAGGAGAATGGTGTCTATGGCACAGAAATAATAATGACGAAAGGGGACGAAAGTAATCAGAGAAAGTAATGCGAGTCTTTGGACTTTTTCATTCCCAAAATGAAGTTGGTAAACGAGGAAAGAATTGCGTTATTGTTGAAAAATTTAAAACAAAAGAAGTTAATGATTGTTGAGGGTAAAATGTGTCTCTCCGTTTATCTGAACACAAAAGATATGTTTTTTTCACTTTTTTATAAATATAATACCTTTCTATATTTGCTCTTTCCTTTATACTTGTATGAAGCAACATTTTTTTTTTTTCATTTTGGAAGCACATCTTGCAGATTTTTAGTTAATTTGTTTTGTATATATGATCAGTCTCTATGGCGTCCTGCTTGGTATAGCTTGACTCTTGCCTCTACCATTAAACCTGTAAACCTTTAAACCTGTAAACATGTCATTTTTCATTTCTTGAGTTTGGCCAGTTTTCATACCCACGCTAACCAACAGCGGATTGTGATGGTGAGAGATTTTCGTCTGATCGCTCACAGCAAACCAACCTAGTATGGCAATACGCAAACCCTTTCATCGTAGTAAGGCATCTTCACTTATTTACCTTTTTATGAAGAACTGTCTTCAAATACAATTGAACAAATTATGGTAGATATATCTTATCCTTGACAAGGTCATTTGTCTATTTTATATGTATGGGGTTGATGTATTTTGTATTATTTTGGTCAAATACGTAATAAAGGCGTTTTCTCCTTTTAATACATTTATTATGTGCGATCAAAAGATAATATTAAATTTCTGGTAATATTTTACAGAATATATATGAAAGATGTATTTTAATGTTGGTACTGTTCTTAAGATATTTTATTTTAATTGCTCATTGCTTCTCTTGTAGTTTACTTATTTCCTTGTTTCATTTCATTAGTGGGCTATTTTTCCTTGCTGAAGCCCTTGCTGTAATAACATTCTGGTTTTCCAACTAGGGTTGTACCTTTTTATTTATCTATTCAAATTTGTAAATAACTAGAATTTTGTTTCAAGTTTTGAAAATATACTGGAGTTGTTCAGTCCAATAACAAATAAATGAATTGTATTTTCATTATTTAATTGTTTAAATGTAGGGAATAGAGAGAAATTTGTTTTGCCATCAGTGACAGATTATAATCATTTTGATTCTAGAAAAAAAACATCAACAAAAACAACATTTATTATTATTATTATTATTATTATTATTATTATTATTATTATTATTATTATTATTATTATTATTATTATTATTATTATTATTATTTTGAAAGATCGTTAATCTATAAAAAATTCTTCTCCATAATAAGCAAAATTAATTCTGCATTTAGAAAGCTGACGACTCTATAAAAAAACATTATTATTATTATTATTATTATTATTATTATTATTATTATTATTATTATTATTATTATTATTATTATTATTATTATTATTATTAGCTTACGTCCTCCAGTAAGCTGTCCAGAAACATTTCCGTTTGCCGACCTCCCGCTCTTCTGCCCTCTATCTTATCATTATTAGCTGAGCTACAACTCTAATTGGAAAAGGCTGCTATAAGCCCCAGGGGTCCAACAAGGAAAATTGCCCTGTGATAAAAGGATGTAAGCAAATGAATAAACTACAAGAGAAGTAATGAACAATTAATACGAAATCTTCTAAGAACAGTAACAATATTAAAATGGACCTTTCATATATATGGTAAGTGGTAGATGCAGATGATTTGGGCATGACCTTACACTCCCCAAAAGAGATTAGTTTACCAACCTTTCAACTGGGCTCCACAAGACACTAGAAGAGTTGGAAGACCCAGGCCTACATGGCTGAGGACTATGAAGCGTGAAGTAGGAGATGATGAATGCAGAAGTATTGAATTAAAACTTCCATATAGAGTCGACTGACGAAATCTGATCGAAGCCTTTTGCGTCAATATGTATAGGAGAGATGAGGATGATAATAATGATGATATAAACTATAACGAGAGACTTATATCAGCTGGTTAATCATGAAAATATTTGCAGCCAGTTTTAATTTTGTCTGTTTCATTATGGGTAATAATAATGTAATTGAAGATAAACTGGAAAATCAGAAAATAAGAATAAATTACTGCATGAAGTTTGAACCAGTCTTCCTAATCTCTTTGAAATTTATCAAATAACGTTTTGCCAAAACTTTGCTCTTCTTAAGATTGCCAGTTTTTCTCCTGAGGTTTACTGGAATTCGTGGCTCTTTGATGTCTTCAGAAAAGAAAAAAAAAATTTAATTGACATCTTTTACGAAGGAAAAAAGATATTTCAATTTTCATATTTAACCAAAAAAATATAAATCTAAATTGTCGTCTTTTGCTAATAAAATAAATTTTTACTTTTAGCTTTTGTCAAAAGAAGAAAATATATATTTTCTTATTGCTGAAGAAAAAATAAGTTTTTATTTTCATTTTGCAAAATTAGAGCAGAACAAAGGCTTCAGACAAGTCTTTCCACCTTGTTTGTTTATGATCTTTCATAATCATCATCATTATCATCGTTATCATCCTTAACAGCCGTTGCGTGTCCAGTGCAGAACAAAGGCCTCAGACATGTCTTTCCGCCTTGTCTGTTTATGATCTTTCCTTTGCAGTCTATACTCAATTTTTTTTTTAGTTTGTCAATCAAGGGTCTTCATTTCCTTCCCCTGCTTTTGTTGGAGTCTCTTGTCACCCATTCTGTTATATTCAATGTCAATCTATTGTCTGTCCTTCTTATTATTTATCCTGTCCATGTCCATTTCTTGCTTTTATATGTTATTAAAATATCCTCTACTCTACTCGTATCCACTTTGTTTTTTTTCTGTCTCTTAGTGTTATTCCCGTCATTATCCTCTCCATAGGACACTTTACACCTCTTCGCTTCCTATTCTATCGCCTCCTCTCTTCGCATAACAAACGAGAATCGTCAAAAAAATGTTGTATATTACAAAGTAAGGAGAGAATATCCCTTATTAGGCAATTTTACTTGATTAAAGTGATGTTGAAAAACCCATTTAAATCTGAAATGGATTTTGGAGGCTGATCACTTAATGGACGGACCTAGGTGTTGGTGTTGATTATCTCTTCCCAAATAAAATTTGACAGTTCATTAATTCGAATCGTTTGCCTTTATTGGGAGATCACGGGGAAATTTATGGCCTGGTCATTTACTGATGTAATTTCCCTAGAGATTTATGATTAAATTTTATGTAATATTACAGTAGTACTTGATTTGAAAGTCCTTCCATTTCTTGTGGTTTGTCAGACTTCTGTCTTGTAGCATAGATAATAATAATAATAATAATAATAATAATAATAATAATAATAATAATAATAATAATAATAATAATAATAATAATAATAATAATAATTGTGACAACAACAACAACAACAATAATAATAATAATAGTAATAATAATAATAATAATAATAATAATAATAATAATAATAATAATAATGATAATAAATTTTTTATAATGGACTAATTCTAAACTTTTAGTATACCAGAAAAAGAACAGAAAATATTAATTTCACCTATTTCATTCAGTCCTCAATCACACCATCGTCGCCATACTTCACCATCTCTCTGGTAATCCTATCAATCAATAAAGTCTTGCCTTTCACCAGCCTCCTAATTGCCTTTCTATTTACATCCAAAATTAATTCCAAAAGTATATTTAGCATTTCTATAACCCATTTGAGAATTTCTTCATTCAGCCCTACCTCTCTTTTATCTTCCACGTTCATTTTCTACAACATCTGTTCAGGTTTATCTTTTTTACTCTGATTTTCATATGTCCACTAACCTTTTTTTCTTTCCATTTACTGTTTTTTTCCTATTTCTTTCTGAAGATCCTACTCACCATCTCTATTAAGTTTTTTGTTGTTAAAGCAGTATACTATAAGCTATAAACCCAAGGGCTCCAACATTGAGAAATAGCCCTGTGAGGAAAGGAAACAAGGAAATAAATAACGTATATGAGAAGTAATGAACAGTTAAAATTATATAAAATAAAATATGATTTACTTAATTCAAAATAATATGTATTCGGACACTAAAAGAAAACTCTCACAGAGAAGTGTTTTCTTATTTAAGTCTTTCCAGTAATTCTTGAATTTAAATAAAGAAAAGAAAACTTTTAAGTCAACCCTGTAAGAGGATGAATTTAAACGTCCTCTGCAACCTGGCATGAGAGAAGAGAAAATATTTTTCTCTGAGATGAAAAAATATTTCATGAAATTTAAAAAGATTTGGACTTCCAAAGAATATGAAAGTAATCTGTTTTCCACTTCTACTCAAAAAGAGAAAGGTGTTATTTCTGACAGGCTCTCTTAAGTGAAAATCACAGTTTTTTACTAAATAGATTATGATTTTTATATAAACACCTTTCTGGGTGGGGATGCCTTAATGTGGTGAAAAGGTTTGTGCATCGTTATGATCAGCAAAGCTGTACTAGTCAGGGATACCCATACTAGGTTGGTTCACTGAGAGAACAGACTAAAATCTCCCACCATCACCAGTCTATAGTTGGCCGGCATACGTGGTGAAACTGACCAAACCCCAGACTCGACTATTATTTGTTATCTATTTTAAGTTTATGGTTTCCATTTACTCTCTTCCAAATCCCAAATCAACAATTCAATATTTTCAAACATCGAGCATCACAATTAAGTTCTAATCTAAGAAAGTTTGTGTATGGGTCACATCTCTTTGTTGGATAAAATACTCTAGAAGTAAGACACACACTTACCACAGATCTAGGTTAACACTTTTTTCGCAATCAGAAACTTTTTGAGATTTAATTGATGATCATAGGACTGTCTGACTGTCTTGATGCCAGCTGACGAAAGCACGAGTTTTGACTAACGCCATCTTTTGGCGACGCACCCAACTGGAGAGGCTGCATGCATTGTCAACCAAATAGCCGATCTTCACTTTGAACCAGTACTGGGAATGTTGGTACTACGGTGAAGTTGAAGCTGAAATTTTATAGCACCCCTTTTAATGATTCGGGTTACTAAGGTTATTTATCACTCTGTTGCTAAGATGGTTATTCGTGATTTTTATATTTAGTAATTTTTCTTTCAAAGAGTATCTTTTTTTTATTTCATCTCTCTCTCTGTCTCTCTCTCTCTCTCTCTCTCTCTCTCTCTCTCTCTCTCTCTCTCTCCCTCTCTCTCTCTCTCTCTCTTGGCATGTTTTTGTAACGGACCTTAGCAGTCCTAGAGTCGGGCTATCTGATCCTATCTCTCTTGGACCAATCACAGAACAACACCCTGCAGCTCTTCTTAGTAAGGGTCAGGAGATTTATAGATTTCTGCTTCTCTAATGAAAATTGCTACTACTACTACTACTGCAGGGCAGCTGATCGACCCTAGTCCGGAACCGTGAGTTTAAGATGTTTGCTGGGAAGGATACTGGTGTGGTTGGGCATCACAGTGGGGGTTTGCGCTTGCCAGGCAGACGTTCTGGTGAGCATCTATTCTGAAGGAAATGGACCTGAAACCAGACACCTTTTACTCTTACTTTTAGTTTGAATTCTTTTTTCAAGGTAAAAAAACAATACGAAAACAAAGTATACAATAGATTTATATTTATGTTGAATGTGAAAGGTATTGAATTTATGTGAAAATTATATACGTAAAGATAATTATAATTGATTAGCTTATGGATAGAGAAACCATTGCTATTTTTAGGAGAAAAATTTATTTTCTTAAGGAGATAATATACTGAAGGTATAATATATCATATTTTTTTAGAACTATATATTTAAAGAGAATTATAATTAATCAATTTATGGAAAAAAAATCATTCCAAAATTTTCAGCTAAATAAGATATTTTTTCTAAGAACATGGAAGTCTTTTTCTGTACGAAATACATAGATTTTGCTGTGGCATTTCATCATTCCAAGACAGGTAATACTCCACAATAGTCGCTGCAGAGATTCCCGGGGAAATGAGCCCCATACCCCTTATGACGTCATAGCCAATCATGTTGTCTCCCGCGTTAACTGCGGTCACAACACATCCTCTTAAGGTGACTATAAGTTAGTTTGGTTATAAATATGTAAGAGGATGTATTGTCACGTGGGAGACAACATGATTGGCTATGACGTCATCAGGGGCGGGGTTTATTGCACCTGGAATCTTTGTGGCGACTATGAATAGCCTCTAAAAAATTAGGATCAAAATAGGCCATGGTACCTTTATTAAGGCTCTAATTGGTTAAGATGATTATTAACGGGAAAATGGTTTCAAGATTTGTTTAAAGGTTTAAAAGGTCGCTCATAAATGTCAGAGGCAAAGGACAGGGATAATGCTCTAGTAACTCACCATATATCCCTATGATCAGTGCCCAAGCACCTCTTCACCCAAACTAAGACCAGGAAAGGTCAAGAAATGGCTACTGATAACTCAACAAGGTAGACCAATAGCCTCCCCCAAACCCCACCCTCATCACTACCACACAAGAATGATGAGGTTACAGACACTACTAGAAACCATCGAGGGTCTTGAACCCTGTGCCAGCAGATTGCGAGGAAGATCCGTTCTCAAAAGGATCTTCTCGGGAACTAAATATTTCAAGATGATTATTTCAAGAAATAAACCCGAACCGTTTCTAAACTCTACCATTTGTATTTCCTCTGTTTATATCATCATATAGACATAATCTGACAAATATTATCATTTCTTAGAAAGAGAAGATATCCTTCATTTCAATACTTTTGATTACTTAAATGCTAAACTGTAAACAATTAAAAAACGAAATAAATACTTCAAATTTGATAAGTTACCATAATAAAAAACTATTTTAGAAGACTTTACTAAAAACTTCCACTAATGTAGAATAAATGACATAAACAGATAAGATAAAGAGTTTAAATGGAGAAAAATAATCTAACCTAGTTTCATAGATTAGAAAGAAATGTAAGCCACTCCAGTGAAAAAAAAAAAATTGTAATCTCACACTAGACTAAAATTTACATTTGTTGGTCATTAAACTGTAAGTGCTGTATGATTTTGCTTGGTAGAGAACTTCCATTTTCCTCATATGTCAAAAAGAAAAATATCATCATGAAATTGCAGGAAAAGTCGTGAATAGGAATATTTTAGTTTATTTTGAAGGTGGAGCTCTTACTTTATGACACTAATGTTCAACAAATAGCTCTCTCTCTCTCTCTCTCTCTCTCTCTCTCTCTCTCTCTCTCTCTCTCTCTCTCTCTCTCTCTCTCTCTCTCTCTCTCAGCATGTTTTTTGTATCCTAAACTCGGACTCTCATTGGCTGATCCCATCTTTCGGAGACCAATCATAGATTAGCACCCTGCAGCTCTTCTAATAAAGGAAGTCTTCCTAAAATTGACCCTCGGTCGAATGTGTTTAAGGTTCAGATTCTTTTGCAATTATTTAATTTCAGTAAACTTTAATCGTAAATGTGAATGTAAAAACACTGTGCACAATGATGCAAGGATCCGAATTGTTAATTGTGAGAGAGTGAAGCAAAAACTTATAATGTTTCCCTGAGGGTTGGGGAAGTGTGGACAACTTACGAGGAGAAGGCGGAGTACAAGTGAGAGAGAGAGAGAGAGAGAGAGAGAGAGAGAGAGAGAGAGAGAGAGAGAGAGAGAGAGAGAGAGAGAGAGAGAGAAAGAATAATTTTTCAATCAGAGTAGGTTATAATCAGAATTCTTTTAAAACTCAAATAGGGTATACAGTATTATAATAAGGTGAGTTCCAAAGACTTATGAAAAGTTACAAGGATTTTGGATGTCTTAAAGACTTTTCAAACCATCCGCGGAGACTCCATTTCCTCTTGGGTAGAGCGAATTAGTTTCAACGTTTAAAGACTTTGTATGATCTTGCCTAACTTATTCTTGAAATCTTTTACTATGTTACTGTTTACTACATCTACTGGAAGTCTATTCTACATGTAAAGAAATTACCATACTGAGAGAGAGAGAGAGAGAGAGAGAGAGAGAGAGAGAGAGAGAGAGAGAGAGAGAGAGAGAGAGAGAGAGAGAGAGAGAGAGGAAGAGAGAGAGAGAGAGATAGCGAGAGAGAGAGAGAGAGACGCATGTTGATTAACTCTTCAATCTGAAAGTCTCAGTCCTTTCTCTTTCTTTTATTTCTATTGAAAGTTTCGCTTTTCTCGATAGAATATTTAGATATTTTGGTTGAGGGAAAATAATAAATCTGAAAGCGAACTCTGCGAATATCGTACCTTGTTTTAAAAACTCTCACCAGCAAAACGAACCGAGGAATGTAGTGTTGAATAAAAATGCTTCTTCTCTCTCTCTCTCTCTCTCTCTCTCTCTCTCTCTCTCTCTCTCTCTCTCTCTCTCTCTCTCTCTCTCTCCGGAGGCTTGTCAAAGTTAAAAACATTTCTAAGAAGGTAAGGATATTCTAAGTGATTTCATTGATGTCAAAAACAAAAAGTACACGGTGATATTGCTGGAACATCTTGCATATTGACTTCGAACTCTTATAAATCTTTGAAAAACAGTAATAAAAGCTCACTTTTCAACAAAACATAACCTGCATTGTGCAAGGGGTTACCTTTGCAATGGAGTTGTTTACTGCAAGGCTTTCGCAGATTTGCAATATATCGTCAGTGAAGTGTCATTAGAGAACAATTGAAATCGATTCCAATATTTTTCTGTAAAAGAATGAACCCGACTCAAAACATTACCCAGGAAACGTTCCTCCTACTCCCCTGTCGAAGGAAAAACACAGAAAAATAACCCAACCAACCATGACACCTCCAACCAGGACAATCCAACAGATCAAGACATAACCAACCCCAACACCTTTGATCCGCGAAAGGATAGCCTGCCTAGCCTACATACCCTCTCAGCGAGCGCTCCCACCAATCAGACCCCAGCTCCCAGAAGAAAAGATAGTGACTCAACACCCAGGAGTGAGTGGGAAGGCAGTGTGACTGTGCTACATCCGCTCTCGGCGAGCAGCTTAGCCAATGAAGATCAGCCATTCTATTTGCTCCGCCCATGACGTTTGAGGTAGCCAATGAAAAATTTGCTGTCTCTCTGCCTAAGCCAGAATTGCCGTATATAAGGACGTAGCTCTCATCGTTTCAACATAAGGAATAGCAGCATTATAGTCAAGTCAATCATCGCAGACAGAAAAAGCCCACTCAATGATAAAATAAAAAGGCTTCTACCTCTTGCTGAAGAACTAGATCCACCCAGCTCCCATGCAAAGAAACTACTGGATACACTCAGAAGAAGGCAGATGCAAAACGAGGCTCACAAAATCAAGGGACAACAAATGCATGAGGGCTACATCCCTCCTGCTACCTGGGCTTGTGATCCCATCAAATACAACTTCACTATCCTACCAGCAGCAAGCAAAGCTCTTTGCACGCAAGAGCAACTCAATGCAGCTGCAAAAAAATGCAATCAGGAACACTCCTGTGCTTCATATCTACTACACAGATGGATCAGTTGACCGTGCAATCCCTGAAGCCGTGGCTGCAGATATCTCTACATCAGGATATAAAGCAAACTGGAGACTTTCCAACCATGCCTCCACACTGCAAACTGAACTAGTGGCCATTGAAAAAGCCCTAGAATACTCTGCCAATCAACAAAACAGGAACACAACGATCCATACAGATTCCAGAGGAGCCACGATGGCCCTCAGCAACAAGGAACCTACAGAGAATGTGCACCTTATCACTGCAATTAAATTCTTAGCCCTGCTCCACCAAACAAACAACAGGCAAGTCACCTTGAATTGGATACCAAGTCATACAGAAATCTCTGGCAATGATGAGGCCGACCACCTAGCTAAATCGGCCTTAATGTGCCAAACTATCAGCATTACTCTGCAACAGTCATTAAAAACCATTCAAAATAAAATTGCTACCTACTGTAACATTCAAAAGACTGGTGAAGTTAGAAGAGCCTTCCTTGATGGCTCAAGATCTGCAAAGTGGTACATTGAAGCTACAAACATACTACCACACCCAATTGCAAGACAAACACCTCGCCAGGACGCAGTAATTATTTGCAGACTGCGACTGGGATATCTATGTAACTGGTAGATCAACTTAGATAACGGCCAAGACCCTGCAGCACAGCACAGACCAATCAGGACACAGAAGAACCTTTACAGCACTATCTACAGCAATGTCAGGAAACAAGCATACTTCGGCAGGATCTTAATGCCAATACTCATGCTACTGCAACAGAAATTGTCAAGCACATTATTGACAATCACAATACCCTCTCTCCATTTCTTTGGAGTTACCCTTCACCGAGATAACGTTGTCACAATGTCAACGTAAAATCTAAGTGGCAATTAAAAGAGAAACCTTATCATCCCTACAATTCTGTGCTGGGAGCTGGGGATTGCTGGTGGCTGCGGCCTTATACTCCTTTCCTCTGGACTGGCAGCCCTGTCTGGGGGTGTGGCCGGGGTCGTCAGCGGTCCTTTTTGACTACCAGCACATCTTCCCCTCCTCTCGGCTGGCAGCCATTTGTCGTACAGCGGCCTGTGTTGTCTGTCGGGGGGTGGGGCAGGGATCGGCGGGGTCTCTTTAACCTCCAACACATTCTTCTCTCTTCAGATGGCAACCCGTTGTCGCACTGCGGCCTGTGTTGCCATCTACATCTTCATCTCCCTTTGGTTGTCTCAAAAATAATCCTTATTTTTAGGTTTTTTAGGTTTTTTTTTTTTTCATTCACAGGTACAGGCATTTTATATTCCACCCTATCTCTACCACTAAAACTGCATTAACTCCTCCCCTTCAGCTCTCTCCTACTCAGCTAAAATCTCACACTATCCCTCTATATCACACTCAAGCTTAAACCACTATGAAGTTTTTCACTTCACCTATATCAACCTCTCTGACTACAAACTTTCAACTTCTTCCCGAGCTGTCCTACTTATCGGGACTTGCTACTATAACTCTTTCTCTCTAACTCAGACTGGAGCCACTGGGCTCATATGAAGATATTCCACAGTCAATCACTCCTTTTCAAACATCCCATCACCACCCAAAACCTATCCCAATACCCTAAAATAAATGTTGCAGAATATCCCCTACTCAGCTACCTATCCCAATATATCCTATCCAAACACCTACGGGCTGCAAGATTGCAAAAGCCCGTGTCTGGCCAAAAGGGCCAGGCAATCTTTACAAACAACAACAACATCGTTTCAACACTCAAGCCTGAGGAAGGGAGAAAGGACTCCTGAAACGCGTAGCTTGTTCTCTGTATTCTTTTACACGAATTGTAAATGTTACCTGATTTGTGAATTTTACATTAAAACCTTGACTAGGCAATTATTCCTGACTTTGACTACCCACCTTGAAAGAAGAATTTTGCTCAGTTACTGGATGTATGCACCGGTACTGAGAAGTAGATAATTAGAGCCATCGAGAACACGGAGTATAACATCAATGCAACTGGGGCAGCCATTATTTTCAACAAAACTATTATTATTATTATTATTATTGTTATTATTATTATTATTATTATTATTATTATTATTGTTATTGTTGATGTTGTTGTTGTTGTTATTGTTATTATTATTATTGTTCTTTTATTATTATTTTATCATTATTATCATTAGTATAATTATTATTATTATTATTATCATTATTATTATTATTATTATTATTATTTATTATTTATTATCTCTTATTTATTATTTATCATTAGCTAAGCTATATCATAGTTGGAAAAGTAGGGCTCTAACAAGGAAAAATCGCGCAGTCAGGAAAGGAAACAAATAAACAAATAAACTACAATAGGAGTGATAAAATATTTTCAAAAACAAGTAGCAGCATTAAAATATAGCTTTCATATATAAGCTATAAAAACTATAAAAACTTTTATTTCATTTCAGATTTTTTTCTATAAGTTTTCAAGCATTTTCTCTTCCAACCTTTAATGAGAAATTTGCTTTTTTTGCCTAAGTTAGACGAACAACTTTTTATTTTCTTCAACAAAACAAAGATAAGAGATAAATATATGGGAACTCTGACTATCTATTGCACATGATCATCTCTTTCCTTCTTCTCTCGAATCATTTGGAAGAGTTATGCTTATCTGGGATTTCTTTTTTATCTATCTATCAAACTCCATTCTATCAAGAGAAAGGAGAAAGAGGAAAAAAAATTCTGTGAGCAAATTGATATTTTTTATCCATCTTGAATTTTTGTATTATAGAATACGAGATAGACGTTCGCATCACTAATCACGAACTGACATAATTTTGATCTGCTTATCTGAAAGGGGATCCACTCAACCACTGTGGAATTCAATACCTCCTGGAAAGTCCCTTTTCATAGAATTCTTAATTTTTCAATATGGAAATGTAATTGGTCGTCTAACTTCAATAGAGATTACTGATGATCAAGTTATTATTGGTTCATTGGAGGATCCAATACCTTCATTTTTATTCAGGTTGGTCAAGGCCAGTTCTCTCAGAGTCGAGCTTAACTCATTATGCTGATAAAACTCCTCCCTTTTCTTAATGATAAACATTTTTAATCCCTTTCTGCTTCAAAGACGGACTAAGTAGACTCCTTCCTATATTGGATTCGAACTATAGTCGCCTCAGAGATTCCAAGAGAAATAAGTTCCGCCCCCTGATGACGTCATTAGCCAATCATCTTGTCTCCCTCGTTAACAGCGATCATAACATATCCCCTTAAAGTGATTGGGATCGAGTTAGTTTAGGTTGGAATTTGTGAGGGGATGTATTGTGACCGCTGTTAGGCTAAGGTGGGAAACAACGTGATTGGCTATGACGTCATCAAGGGATGGTGTTTACTTCGCCCGGAATCTTTGCGGCGACCATAAGCTGTTTGAATAATTCCAGCGAGAATATATACCTTGATGCCTTTTAGCATTTTAGTATATACAATAATTTAGTGAAGGAGTTATTTACAATCTCTAAAAAAAAATATAAACACAAACCAATATGATATCGAAATATTAATTATGCTCAAAATAATCAGTCATTTCAGTTATTGAAATTTTACTAGATTCTTCTCCTCTAATGTTTCTAGGTAATTACTTATTGATAAACTCCGTCAGCTGCAATAAAAGATTTATCAACGATTTAGTTACATAAAGATCTCTTTAATAAACTATTCGCTCTGTTGTGTTTTAATAAAGCACTTATCTATACAGATCAGTAAACAAAAGTATGCAATGTCAATTTATGAGTAAATAAATGGGTTATCAATATTTAAAGGTTACTAAAAGAAAAATTTCTTTGTTAATTGTTTGAGTTTTATAAGAGTAACAATGAATATTCATGAATTCTTTTAAAAGCACTTTGTGTACCATGTTTTTCAAGCAGTTTATTTTTACGTCTTTCTCTGAGTAAAGGTCATCAAATTCTTCTTAAAGGATTAATTGTAACACCTGTCTTAATTCAGAATTTTTGTATTATGGTAATTAGGACGAATGTATACCAAATAGGCCTACAGGTCAATTTTTTTTTTTTTTTTTTGTATTCTAAGTCATTGGGACCAAAAATTTCACGAAATTAAGATACGATAATTTTTCTCTAATTTTCAGACAGTGAAAGGCAATTTTCATTATTATTATTATTATTATTATTATTATTATTATTATTATTATTATTATTATTATTATTATTATTATTATTATTATTATTATTATTATTATTAGCTACATCCCTAGTTGGAAAAGCAGGATGCTATAAGCCATAGGGCTCCAACATGGAAAAAATAGCTCTTTGAGGAAAGGGAATGAGGAAATAGATAAACTACAGGAGAAATAATGAGAAATTTAAATAAAACATTTTAAGAACAGTAACAACATCAAAGCAGATATTTCATAAATAAAGTATAAAAAGGGACATTGAGACTGTTCAACACAGAAATATTTTATGCAAGTTTGAACTTTCAAATTAGATTATTCAAGATATGATTTTCCAAATGTCATAATTCTTTTAGAGCAGCTCTTATTAACGTCTAAATTTTGTATATCACTAGAGTTAGGGTGACACGGAAAAAATTTAAATGCTTTAACAAATAAACTAATGAAAAGTGTTTGTGAATCTGGAAATATATGAACAAAATTAAGTGAAAAACTCTGACGACAGAGAGATATGAAATATATAAAGGCATATGTCAAAGAAGTCTTATTCAGAAAAGAAACTAAACAAATAACGAACCTTAAAATTCCTATGAAATATCAAAGCAAATACCAATGAAGATATATCAATATATATCTTCAAAAACGAGTCATAACAATTCTTTACTATAGATAATCTAAAAAGGAGAAATATTTTCCATTAGTAGTAAAAATAATCATTTGTTCAATACTATACGACATTATAATTATCTCCTCTCCTTTGAATAAGTACAAAGACTTAATTCTCTTTTTGATTACTTTCCTCTCCTTTGTCATCATTATTTCAGAGGCATAGAGACCTTTTTCCCATAGGTGTTCCATCGACGGACCAATATCAGTGTTTTGCCATCTTTTTCATTTTGAATTTTTCTTTTTCTAGATTTTAGACTATACAGTATAAAAAATATAGTCTACAAATATATTCTTGTACTTTCCTGTGTCTTTTAATTTTTATATAGAATATAGAAAATACAATAGAATGTAATTGAGTGCAGAAAAGCGGGTAATTTAATATTACAGAAAGTTTTTCAGACAAAACAAGCGTTTTTGAATAAGATTTACTTGTATATATAGTTTTACTATGAATAAACAAAACCCTGCTTATATTAAATTAAAAAGGATATATCTATCCATTTATATTAAATTAAAAAGATATATCTCTATCTATTTATTTGTCTTTGTATCGATAGATTGAAAATTCTTCCATCAATTTTTGCAACAATGAAACATACAGTGGTATGTGGCAGCTCATTCGTAAATGCCAAGTACCACTTTCAAGCTCAATTTATTTGCCTTAAAATAACGTTATAATATTTCCTTCTGTTTATATTTTACTTTGATTAAATAAAAAGCCAATTATATTAAAAAAAACATATCTCTATATATCTATTGCAATATTGATACATTTCCAATTCATTCATTCATTTTTGCAACGATGAAAAAAAAATATGCATAGTGGCATGTTGCATCTCAATCATAAATGTCAGGTACCTTCATTAAGCTCAATTTATTTGCCTGGGAATACCATTTTCATAATCATTTGATGTAGATTCAAATTAAAAGTTACGTTCCAATAAATGTCAAAGTCGGTAACATATATCACCATTATATGGCTGACTTTTGTGAATTTACTTTTCATGACTTATACGAATCAGTCATTAATGAGAGATTATTTCAATCATGGTTGATGTTATCTTTGCCGGCTGTTATGTGGTTTTCGCAGCGTATTTGAATTTGAAATGAGTTAGTATTAATTTATACATTGTTAATAGATTAGATAGTAACTTTTATGACAATAGTAACTCAAAAAAAAATACTAGACTATAATAACCCGAGGTGAGAAAATAAAATCGAATTCTCTTGCTGAGATTGGTTAATTTTCTAAATAAATATATACTTCGAAATTCAAGAAAATATCAGTGAAGGTTAAATGATAGAAAAAATATTTGTAATCCATCATTATATTTAGAAAAATTATTCAGGTATTTTGCCTTGCCTGGTATATCAAGCGATACATAATGGAAATACCCACAAGACAACATTTAATCATTTATAACAGATCGACTCGAAGAAGAGTATGATACGAGAAGTATTTCTGGTGATCATTTCATTTTCTATCAAAGGAAATCAACCTCTTGATAGTTTAATGAATACTTAAAATGTCTTATTAAAAAAGGAATTATGAGAGCCTCCACCGTGTTATGCTTGGACACCAAGAGCGCTTTCAACCATCATTTCATTTACTGGTTTTTCGAGCATTTCATTACCTCTGCCGAAGAAGTTTGAAGGAGGTTATGCCTTCACCCGTTTGTCCGTTTGTCTGTTTGTTCGTGAACAATTTCCTGGTCACAATTTTACTCATAGAGTAGTGAAACTTTCAGGGATTAAATTTTATGTTAAGACGTAGAAGTGATTCAGGTTTGAAAGTCCTAGGTTAAAGGTCAAGGCCAAGGCTGAGGAAAATGTTAAACGACATTGATTTTGTGAAAGGTAAGTTGGTTTCAAGAAATAAGCTGCCGTTGCTGAGGTCTGCACTCTCAGATTGTTTTTCTAGTTTTTACTGAGTTCCAAGAGATTTGAATATAAAAGAAATGATTTGCAATAAAAAATTATGAAGAATGTCTCTAAGGAATCTAAAGATCAATATTTTCAAAAACTTTTGTCACTATGCCAGAAGTAATAATCGCGAAATTAAAATCCAGCCAATTTCCTCTCATCATCAGCCACTGAAGAATTCTGGTATTTCTTATTTCTTATTTCATTATGCAACTTAGAATATTCCAAGTTCCTTCTAATATGTATTTGTTAAGAGTTACTCTTTGTATAGCTACTAGGTTGGCCAGAACACCAACCAATCGTTAGGACACTGCTGCTAGAGAGATATTGGGTCTTTTGACTGGGCAGACAGTACTACTCTGCATCCCTCTCTCTCGTTACGGCTAGTTATTCCTTTGCCTACACATACACCGAATAGTCTGGTATATTCATTCCACATTCTCCTCTGTCCTCATACACCTAACAACACTAAGATTGGCAAACAATTCTTCTTCTCTCAAGGGGATAACTACTGTACTGTAATTTTTCAATGGCTACTCTCCTCTTGGTAGAGGTAGAAGAGACTCTTTAGCTATGTTAAGCTGCTCTTGTAGGAGAAGAACACTCCACAATTAAACCATTGTTCTCTAGTCTTGGGTAGTGCCATGGCCTCAGTACCATGGTCTTCCACTGCCTTAGGGTTCTCTTGCTTTAGGGTACATTACACTCAGGTACACTGTTCTATCTTATTTCTCTTCCCCCTGTTTTTTCTAAAAAAAAATTAGTTTATAAATAAAAGATTTATATTAACTTTGTTACTTTTCTTATAGTATTTTAATTTAATTGCTTATCACTTCTCTTGTACTCTATTTATTTCCTCAATTCCTTTCCTCACTGGGATATTTTCCCTATTGGAGCTCTTCGGCTTATTGCATCCTTATTTTCCAACTATGGTTGTAGCTTGGCAAGTAATAATAATAATAATAATAATAATAATAATAATAATAATAATAATAATAATAATGTTAACAACAACAACTATGATAATAATAATAATAATAATAATAATAATAATAATAATAATAATAATAATAATAATAACAATAATAATAATGTTAACAACAACAACTATGATAATAATAATAATAATAATAATAATAATAATAATAATAATAATAATAATGATAATAATAATAATAATAATGTTAACAACAACAACTATAATAATAATAATAATAATAATAATAATAATAATAATAATAATAATAATAATAATGATAATAATAATAATAATAATAATAATATTATATGAAGCATATGCCTTATAATTTCACTGGCTCAATTAAACTGTTTCAACTTTACCATTTGAAGTGTATATGAGAGAGAGAGAGAGAGAGAGAGAGAGAGAGAGAGAGAGAGAGAGAGAGAGAGAGAGAGAGAGAGAACCCCTTTAGATATATGTCGACATTTAAAACAAAATTGCTTGCACCAGGAAATGAGATATTTCATGTTCTGAAATAATAGAGACATTCAAAATAGTGAGAAAGAGAAATAGGGTTTAAATTTACCAGGGAACAAAAAGAGTCCGGAAGCAGAAGTGGAAAAAACCAAGATGATTTTCAAAATTAAAAGATAGGATTTGATTATGGGGAACACCTTGAATTACAGTATATATAGGTATATATATAGCGCATAATAACTTTATACTCCGTAATATATAAAATATTTATGAAAATCCTATTAGGCAGAATAGTAAGACAGCTAGACTTTAATCAACCAAGAGAGCAGGCAGACTTCAGAAGTGGGTATTCAACAACTGATAATATCCATGTAATTAACCAACTAATGGAAAAATCAACCGAGCATGCCAAAACCATATCTATGGGTTTTTATAGACTATGAGAAAGCTTTTGATTCTGTCAAAATCTCAGCAGTAATGAAATTCTTTCAAACGAAGAATCTCATGTTAGAACACTTGAAGATTTACAGGAAGTCCAGCAATCCTGAAACTACATAAACATATTGATTAAAGTAAGTTTTTAGGAATTTAGATTAGGAAAATATAGAAATTATTATAAATGGGAAATACCTTTACAATTTAAAATTTGGATATGACATAGTTGTTTCTAGTGAATCATGGGAGTGATTACAAAAGATAGAACATTTGAATAGAGAAAGCAGAGATGTAGCGCTGAAAATGAATATGGAGTAAAATTAGGATAATATCTAATGAAAATGCAGAGTCAACAATAAGCGTTATGGGTGAATATCTAGAGATTGTTAATGAATATACGTACTTAGGACAGACAGTGTTTCTCCAGTACACGAGACATAAATTAAAAAAAAAAATGATAAGCATTTGATGGAGAACATTTGGTAAAGAAAATAAGATCATGGAAAGTAAAATGCCACTTTCTCTAAAAAGTAAAGTATCTAATGAGATAGTCCTACCAGTATTAACTTACTGAAGCCTAAGAGCATAAGCTAGTTACAACTAAAACAGTTATGGAATGAATAATGATGGGAATAACACTAAGAGCAACATGGATACGGGACCAAACTCAAGTAGAGGATATTATAACATGTAAGAAAAAGAAATGGGCATGGGAAGGGCTTATAATGAGAATGGACAGATAATATGTGGATATCAAGAATAACATAATGTGTCCCAGTGATTGTAAAACAAGAAGGGGAAGGAAAGGAAGACTATGGATTGACGAACTAAGAAAGTTAGCAGGTGTGAACAATACAGAAATTTCCTGTATAGCCTAAAGAGAGAGAGAGAGAGAGAGAGAGAGAGAGAGAGAGATGAGAGAGAGAGAGAGAGAGAGAGAGAGAGAGAGAGGGGGAGAGAGAGAGAGAGGGGGATGTTTCAATGCACTCTACTTCTCTCTCGCAATGTTTCACTTTCGAATATTGCTTAACGCGATTCACCATTGTCAGTTCTTTCCAATAGCGAACCAAATAAAAGTTCTTCAGCTGAACACAACTCTACTTATTGGCTTGCTCCTATCTCTATACCAGAAAGCGGTCAGCCATCCTCTGTTACTGTTAATGGAAGAATTCCTCAAAAAATAATGGAATCAGGTCTATTACCAAAGGAGATGACGTGTTAACACAGCTGCGATAGATGACTTGAACGTGACTTTTCCCAGATCTCTTAAACTTGTCATAGTCAATCAGGCGGTTCTGTCAATAAGGAATTCTGAATCTCCTGTTTTAATCCTTGTTATAAACTATTCTTAAAATCCTTGAGATCCTATAATACTTTATTCAGATAGGTAAAGTTCAAAGTTGTATTCTGTCTCAATTAAACTACCAAATGATAGCTTGTATTACTCACAAATGGAGTTCTGTAGCCTCTGTTCTTACTAGCTATTTTGTGTGAATTGCAAGTGAGCGTTATATCATAAGTGTATATCATAATAGCAAATTGTACTTTAATGTTTGATGTTCTCTTTTAAAGTCGAAACCAGGATATTAATGATGTATGTGACCTACTCAAACCCTGATTAAAATTTGTCTGAAGTTCAGTTAAATCTCTTGAATTCATGAAAGAAAGTGCAAGAAACGGGTACTAAGAGTATTTATATATATATATATATATATATATATATATTTATATATATATATATATATATATATATATATATATATATATATATATATATATATATATATATATATATATATATATATATATATATATATGTATATATATATATATATATATATATATATATATATATATATATATATATATATATATGGGAAATTTCTACCTCATACTGGGATCGAACCCTAATCTCTTCAATTGAAAGGCAGAGTCGCTACGAATCATGCCACCAGAGGTTCATATTGGTAACAACCATGCCCTTCATTTGGAAAATAGGGCTCGAACTCAGTATGAGGTAGAAATTTATTTGTATATATCTATATATATATATATATATATATATATATATATATATATATATATATATATATATATATATATATATATATATATATATATATATATATATATATATAAGTACTTGGGGTCTGTTGTTGCAGCAAATGGTGGAGTGGAAGCAGATGTACGTCAGAGTCAATGAAGGTTGCAAAGTGTTGGGGGCAGTTAAGGGAGTAGTAAAAAATAGAGGGTTGGGCATGAATGTGAAGAGAGTTCTATATGAGAAAATGATTGTACCAACTGTGATGTATGGATCGGAGTTGTGGGGAATGAAAGTGATGGAGAGACAGAAATTGAATGTGTTTGAGATGAAGTGTCTGAGGAGTATGGCTGGTGTATCTCGAGTTGATAGGGTTAGGAACGAAGTGGTGAGGGTGAGAACGGGTGTAAGAAATGAGTTAGCGGCTAGAGTGGATATGAATGTGTTGAGGTGGTTTGGCCATGTTGAGAGAATGGAAAATGGCTGTCTGCTAAAGAAGGTGATGAATGCAAGAGTTGATGGGAGAAGTACAAGAGGAAGGCCAAGGTTTGGGTGGATGGATGGTGTGAAGAAAGCTCTGGGTGATAGGAGGATAGATGTGAGAGAGGCAAGAGAGCGTGTTAGAAATAGGAATGAATGGCGAGCGATTGTGACGCAGTTCCGGTAGGCCCTGCTGCTTCCTCCGGTGCCTTAGATGACCGCGGATGTAGCAGCAGTAGGGGACTCAGAAGTATGAAGCTTCATCTGTGGTGGAAATGTGGGAGGTTGGGCTGTGGCACCCTAGCAGTACCAGCTGAACTCGGCTGAGTCCCTGGTTAGGCTGGAGGAACGTAGAGAGTAGAAGTCCCCTTTTTTGTTTTGTCTCTTGTTGATGTCGGCTACCCCCCAAAATTGGGGGAAGTGCCTTTGGTATATATATATATATATATATATATATATATATATATATATATATATATATATATATATATATATATATATATATATATATATATATATATATATATATATATATATATATATATATATATATATATATATATATATATATATATATATATATATATATTATAATTATACATAAAGTCTTTCAAACCTTCTCGTGTATCTTTTTTTTTTGTTATTCAAGGTCTTCAACTAAACTTTTAAGAAATATTAATCAGGTCAGTCATTGAGGTCACATTTCTATTTGAGCACGATACAGCGTTGATTTTCATCCACACACATACGCACACAAATACACACGCACGTATACACACACACACACACACACATAAATATATATATATATATATATATATATATATATATATATATATATATATATATATATATATATATATATATATATATATATATGTATATATATACATATATATATATATATATATATATATATATATATATATATATATGTATATATATATATATATATATTTTATATATATATATATATATATATATATATATATATATATATATATATGTATATATATATATATATATATATATATATATATATATATATATATATATATATATATATGCTAGTATAAACAAATTGTATAATTTCTCTTGAAAAGAGTTATTTTAAATGTTTCTTTTTCTCCTAAAGCGAAATACGACCATGTGTTAAAACATGAAAATGTATAGAATGAAGTCATTTAAATTCATGTATGGCAGATGCTGTATATTATCAAAGGTTTGTTTCACGCAACAAGTATTTGTAAAGGGAGGAATTCACCCAACAAAAATATCATATTACATACTGTAACTATACATAGAAAAGGGATTAAGTATATCTGGGTTTTATTTTAATACAGAAAATGACTGGGCTAAAAGATGTACAAAAAGGCATTTTTTTTAACTATTATAAAATTAGGTTTGAGAAATAACTAGAATTTAGTGTATTGTAAAAATCGTTTAATTTATATTTTTTTTTTCCAATAAAATTATGTGTGTATTAGTGCAGTCTTACCGCCATCATAAAAAATGAATTTAATCACCACACTGACAATAGATAAACAATGTGTGATGATGATTATCATTATAGTCATCACTATTTTCATCATTATTACCTCCAGAAAAGATGTTATTAAATCGATTGAGTTCATTTATTTATTTATTTATTTATCTATTTTTTTCTTATTTGTTTATTTGTCTGAAGACAGGATTACGAGGAAACTGTCCAACGGATTTTGACGGAATTTAAGTCATGAGATTTTGAAGATGCTCCAAGTCCGGATCCGGGTTCTAGGTCCGAATTTGCATTTTTTGCGATCTACAGTTACATGTAAAGGGAGTGTTGTGCGACTATGGTTAAACGTTGCAATAACTATAGAAAAATCAACGGTCAGCATGTGGAAAAGGAAGTGTTCTGTCCGTAGACTTGATTCAAATGTTGACAATAATCTTTGGCGATTGGTCCCAATATGATGTATGTTCACAAAACGTAAATATTGTCGTAAATAATCAATAAGTCTCTTTTTCAACTTAATATAAAAAATACTAAGATCACGAACTGTAAAACAGGAGTATCATTAGCCATTTCCAATCCATAATGTCTTCCTTGAATATTTGCCTATTTTCAATTAACCTTCTATGATAATATTGAACTTTTGTTTCTTTATAAATCTAACTGATGCTATTTAATGAAAATTGCACAGAGCCCTTGCAAATTGAATTCACATTTAATGGTAAAGGAAGAATGAAATGTATAATTCTTTAAACCTGGAGAGAGAGAGAGAGAGAGAGAGAGAGAGAGAGAGAGAGAGAGAGAGAGAGAGAGAGAGAGATTATTAGCTGAGATAACAAGATATATGAAAAATACCCCAATTATATTTGCAACTGATCACCTTGGAATAAACCAACGTAAGGGATGAATTGTACAGAACAAATGTAACCCATTTTAATGAAACATTAGGATATAAGAGCTTTTAGTGTAAAAGAGATATGGGAGATATTTCCCGTCTTATTTTTACAGGGTATTGATATCATAAGAGTCCATGATGATAAAGACTGTAAACAAAGTACCTCATCATCTAAGAAGATAAGAAGAGTTTGTGTGAATTGTGTAATTCGGAGGTAATTATATCTGTTTAAGAAGTGGTCCATAATCAAGGCTAAGTTTGGAGATTAGTTTGATCTAATTATTATTATTATTATTATTATTATTATTATTATTATTATTATTATTATTATTATTATTATTATTACTATTATTATTATTATTATTATTATTATTATTATTATTATTATTATTATTATTATTATTATTACCAAAAGTAAAAGAGAAAACGACGAGTAAAGATCTGAAGGCTAATAAAGGAAAAATATGAAATATAGAAGATGTAGAAGATAAATGTAAGATAAAAATGTATAAGATATAAATATATGAAATATAAAAAAATAATTATTACTATCAGTGTTAACCTTACATAACACGTTTACGACTCCGTGCAAATGATGTACGAAAACGAGTAAATTCTTAACTAACGTAAAAGAGGAGAAAACATCTTGCAAAAAATTGCAGAAATTTTAATAAAGGGGAAAGAAAATGATTTTACAGATTTGATCTATTTGCAAAACCCTCTTATTTTACATTCTCTAAGGGTACTAGATGTATGAAATTATATATCTTGCTTTTTAAGAGAGAGAGAGAGAGAGAGAGAGAGAGAGAGAGAGAGAGAGAGAGAGAGAGAGAGAGAGAGAGAGAGAGAGATTTTATTAGAATTTGAATTTGAGAAAATCGGATTATTTTGAGAGTTAGAGAGGGATTGATTCTCTCTCTCTCTCTCTCTCTCTCTCTCTCTCTCTCTCTCTCTCTCTCTCTCTCTCTCTCTCTCTCTCTCTCTCTCTCTCTCTCTCTCTCTCATTAAAGTAAGCGCGATCTTTCCGATAAATTCAAATTGTGTAGAGGTGTTTAGTTTTGCCTAAAATACAATATAACATTATATTTAAATTGAATTTAATCTATGCCATATTACTGTAATGTGATATTCAAGGAATATTTTAAATTAATCATTGATCTATTGCCAAGTTCTTTATCATAAATCCCAAAGAAAAAACCGTTGAAAAATTCCATACTCTGAAAAACGTTTAGAGAACCTCGTTTCTCTCCTTATTTCTTTCAGTGGCTTTCTTACAAGAAAAGGCCATTAGGGTAAAGAAAAATTTTATTCTTCTTGTTGCAAGGAATAGAAACTCCGTTCAGGTGAATAGTTTTGCTGTGTTAAATATAATGTGAAAATGTTGTGTGGAATTTAACTTGTTTCTTATAAATTATTAGAAGACCAGAAAGGAATCATAAACTGGAATCGTAAAATTAAGGATACTTTAACAAGCAGTGAAAAAAAGATTTAGATCTCGAAAGAAAATGTTGAAGCAACATTCTAATTACTGAAGCGGAAATGTTGAAAGTTAAAGGAAAAATGTGAAGAAATTTTGAAGTGAAGAATGATAGGAATGACTTTAGGTATTTAAAGTCATAATTAACCCTAAAATAAAAGGTCTGATAAACAGGTGTAATAGATCTTAAATTACTTCTGACTTTTACGTTTGTTTAAGACTTTATCTTATTCTTAAAAATACGAAAAACAGAATATTCTTACAATGGAAAGTTTAAATTCCTTTCCCCGTCGTTTAGAAATTACGGAGTTCCAGGAAAGCTCGAATGATTCTAGCGTTTTTCCAATCCATTAAAACTACAAAGACGCAACTACTTCCCTGACTTAGTTAGCTGCCTTTTTTAAGAGTAAAATTAAAATTTGCTGACGAATAGAATTGTTATTTTTCCATTGCAATTAGAGACAAATTTTGTTTCCTGAGGGACATTTTGCTTCTGAAGAAATAGATCAGTTCTGGATATGGAGATCTATCACAAAACATAACAAGGACTCTCCACCAAAAGTATTCTATTGACTTTCATGTTCTTTCACTATAAGGATTTTTGTGCATTGTCATGGAAATTACCAATGAACTGATCCAAAAAAAACAAATTGTGGCCCTCCTTTGATTTAATTGTCTCCTTTGGATGATTTATTTTGGAGGAAAACATTGACCTCTGTCAAATTGAGTTGATCCAAAGCTTCCCAAACAATGAATCTCTTCCAGTAATGGCGGACAGTAATGGCAGAGAGTTACAAAAATTTGTGATGTCTCAAAGACCTTGTAGTCCATCCGTAGAGACTCCATTGGCTCTTTGGGAGAGCGGTTTAGTTTAAGCATATAGAATGTTTTTATGATCTTCTCTTAACTTATTCATGAACATGTTTACCATTTTGCTGTTTACTACATCTGCTGGAAGTCTATTCCAAGTATTTGCTATTTTGCATATAATAAATTGCCACATTGAGTGGTGGTGTATCTTTTCAATTCCAGCTTGTATCCGTTACCTCTGAACTTATTTGTACTAAGCGTGAATAGATTTTTGTAATATACATTTCTTATTCCTTTAAGAATTTTGAATGCCTCGATTAACTGTCTCCTTAGTCATCGAGTTGGATATCAAATAAGTTCAAACATTCCATCCACCGTCTATATCCAAATTGCCTTAGTGTTGGAACTAGTTTGGTGACCCTATCTTTAGCTGCTTCCAGTCTATCTATATCCTTCGGAATACTTGGAGCCCAGAATTGGACTCCGTATTCTAGATGGGGTCTTACTATTGATGTGTACAGCTGTAGTACAGTGTCTTTTTTTCTGTATTTGAATTAGCTTTTTATGTAGCCTGTTAGTCTCTCTGCTTTCTTTTCAGCTTTTATGCTCTGTTTGGAGAGCTTCAAATCCTTGCTGATAAAAATAGAGATCTTCCTCCTGGTCCACACTTTCTATTTCACTACCCAGCAGTGAGTAATCTGACTGTGGGTTACTGTAACCTATGTGAATGACTTTACATTCCCTATAGTTGAAAGGCATTTGCTATTTTGTGGACCATTATCCTAGCTTCATTAGATCCTCTCTTAAGGCTTCTCTTAAGACGGACTAAGTAGACTCCTTCCTATATTGGATTCGAACTATAGTCGCCTCAGAGATTCCAAGAGAAATAAGTTCCGCCCCCTGATGACGTCATTAGCCAATCATCTTGTCTCCCTCGTTAACAGCGATCATAACATATCCCCTTAAAGTGATTGGGATCGAGTTAGTTTAGGTTGGAATTTGTGAGGGGATGTATTGTGACCGCTGTTAGGCTAAGGTGGGAAACAACGTGATTGGCTATGACGTCATCAAGGGATGGTGTTTACTTCGCCCGGAATCTTTGCGGCGACCATAAGCTGTTTGAATAATTCCAGCGAGAATATATACCTTGATGCCTTTTAGCATTTTAGTATATACAATAATTTAGTGAAGGAGTTATTTACAATCTCTAAAAAAAAATATAAACACAAACCAATATGATATCGAAATATTAATTATGCTCAAAATAATCAGTCATTTCAGTTATTGAAATTTTACTAGATTCTTCTCCTCTAATGTTTCTAGGTAATTACTTATTGATAAACTCCGTCAGCTGCAATAAAAGATTTATCAACGATTTAGTTACATAAAGATCTCTTTAATAAACTATTCGCTCTGTTGTGTTTTAATAAAGCACTTATCTATACAGATCAGTAAACAAAAGTATGCAATGTCAATTTATGAGTAAATAAATGGGTTATCAATATTTAAAGGTTACTAAAAGAAAAATTTCTTTGTTAATTGTTTGAGTTTTATAAGAGTAACAATGAATATTCATGAATTCTTTTAAAAGCACTTTGTGTACCATGTTTTTCAAGCAGTTTATTTTTACGTCTTTCTCTGAGTAAAGGTCATCAAATTCTTCTTAAAGGATTAATTGTAACACCTGTCTTAATTCAGAATTTTTGTATTATGGTAATTAGGACGAATGTATACCAAATAGGCCTACAGGTCAATTTTTTTTTTTTTTTTTTTGTATTCTAAGTCATTGGGACCAAAAATTTCACGAAATTAAGATACGATAATTTTTCTCTAATTTTCAGACAGTGAAAGGCAATTTTCATTATTATTATTATTATTATTATTATTATTATTATTATTATTATTATTATTATTATTATTATTATTATTATTATTATTATTAGCTACATCCCTAGTTGGAAAAGCAGGATGCTATAAGCCATAGGGCTCCAACATGGAAAAAATAGCTCTTTGAGGAAAGGGAATGAGGAAATAGATAAACTACAGGAGAAATAATGAGAAATTTAAATAAAACATTTTAAGAACAGTAACAACATCAAAGCAGATATTTCATAAATAAAGTATAAAAAGGGACATTGAGACTGTTCAACACAGAAATATTTTATGCAAGTTTGAACTTTCAAATTAGATTATTCAAGATATGATTTTCCAAATGTCATAATTCTTTTAGAGCAGCTCTTATTAACGTCTAAATTTTGTATATCACTAGAGTTAGGGTGACACGGAAAAAATTTAAATGCTTTAACAAATAAACTAATGAAAAGTGTTTGTGAATCTGGAAATATATGAACAAAATTAAGTGAAAAACTCTGACGACAGAGAGATATGAAATATATAAAGGCATATGTCAAAGAAGTCTTATTCAGAAAAGAAACTAAACAAATAACGAACCTTAAAATTCCTATGAAATATCAAAGCAAATACCAATGAAGATATATCAATATATATCTTCAAAAACGAGTCATAACAATTCTTTACTATAGATAATCTAAAAAGGAGAAATATTTTCCATTAGTAGTAAAAATAATCATTTGTTCAATACTATACGACATTATAATTATCTCCTCTCCTTTGAATAAGTACAAAGACTTAATTCTCTTTTTGATTACTTTCCTCTCCTTTGTCATCATTATTTCAGAGGCATAGAGACCTTTTTCCCATAGGTGTTCCATCGACGGACCAATATCAGTGTTTTGCCATCTTTTTCATTTTGAATTTTTCTTTTTCTAGATTTTAGACTATACAGTATAAAAAAATATAGTCTACAAATATATTCTTGTACTTTCCTGTGTCTTTTAATTTTTATATAGAATATAGAAAATACAATAGAATGTAATTGAGTGCAGAAAAGCGGGTAATTTAATATTACAGAAAGTTTTTCAGACAAAACAAGCGTTTTTGAATAAGATTTACTTGTATATATAGTTTTACTATGAATAAACAAAGCCCTGCTTATATTAAATTAAAAAGGATATATCTATCCATTTATATTAAATTAAAAAGATATATCTCTATCTATTTATTTGTCTTTGTATCGATAGATTGAAAATTCATCCATCAATTTTTGCAACAATGAAACATACAGTGGTATGTGGCAGCTCATTCGTAAATGCCAAGTACCACTTTCAAGCTCAATTTATTTGCCTTAAAATAACGTTATAATATTTCCTTCTGTTTATATTTTACTTTGATTAAATAAAAAGCCAATTATATTAAAAAAAACATATCTCTATATATCTATTGCAATATTGATACATTTCCAATTCATTCATTCATTTTTGCAACGATGAAAAAAAAATATGCATAGTGGCATGTTGCATCTCAATCATAAATGTCAGGTACCTTCATTAAGCTCAATTTATTTGCCTGGGAATACCATTTTCATAATCATTTGATGTAGATTCAAATTAAAAGTTACGTTCCAATAAATGTCAAAGTCGGTAACATATATCACCATTATATGGCTGACTTTTGTGAATTTACTTTTCATGACTTATACGAATCAGTCATTAATGAGAGATTATTTCAATCATGGTTGATGTTATCTTTGCCGGCTGTTATGTGGTTTTCGCAGCGTATTTGAATTTGAAATGAGTTAGTATTAATTTATACATTGTTAATAGATTAGATAGTAACTTTTATGACAATAGTAACTCAAAAAAAAAATACTAGACTATAATAACCCGAGGTGAGAAAATAAAATCGAATTCTCTTGCTGAGATTGGTTAATTTTCTAAATAAATATATACTTCGAAATTCAAGAAAATATCAGTGAAGGTTAAATGATAGAAAAAATATTTGTAATCCATCATTATATTTAGAAAAATTATTCAGGTATTTTGCCTTGCCTGGTATATCAAGCGATACATAATGGAAATACCCACAAGACAACATTTAATCATTTATAACAGATCGACTCGAAGAAGAGTATGATACGAGAAGTATTTCTGGTGATCATTTCATTTTCTATCAAAGGAAATCAACCTCTTGATAGTTTTAATGAATACTTAAAATGTCTTATTAAAAAAGGAATTATGAGAGCCTCCACCGTGTTATGCTTGGACACCAAGAGCGCTTTCAACCATCATTTCATTTACTGGTTTTTCGAGCATTTCATTACCTCTGCCGAAGAAGTTTGAAGGAGGTTATGCCTTCACCCGTTTGTCCGTTTGTCTGTTTGTTCGTGAACAATTTCCTGGTCACAATTTTACTCATAGAGTAGTGAAACTTTCAGGGATTAAATTTTATGTTAAGACGTAGAAGTGATTCAGGTTTGAAAGTCCTAGGTTAAAGGTCAAGGCCAAGGCTGAGGAAAATGTTAAACGACATTGATTTTGTGAAAGGTAAGTTGGTTTCAAGAAATAAGCTGCCGTTGCTGAGGTCTGCACTCTCAGATTGTTTTTCTAGTTTTTACTGAGTTCCAAGAGATTTGAATATAAAAGAAATGATTTGCAATAAAAAATTATGAAGAATGTCTCTAAGGAATCTAAAGATCAATATTTTCAAAAACTTTTGTCACTATGCCAGAAGTAATAATCGCGAAATTAAAATCCAGCCAATTTCCTCTCATCATCAGCCACTGAAGAATTCTGGTATTTCTTATTTCTTATTTCATTATGCAACTTAGAATATTCCAAGTTCCTTCTAATATGTATTTGTTAAGAGTTACTCTTTGTATAGCTACTAGGTTGGCCAGAACACCAACCAATCGTTAGGACACTGCTGCTAGAGAGATATTGGGTCTTTTGACTGGGCAGACAGTACTACTCTGCATCCCTCTCTCTCGTTACGGCTAGTTATTCCTTTGCCTACACATACACCGAATAGTCTGGTATATTCATTCCACATTCTCCTCTGTCCTCATACACCTAACAACACTAAGATTGGCAAACAATTCTTCTTCTCTCAAGGGGATAACTACTGTACTGTAATTTTTCAATGGCTACTCTCCTCTTGGTAGAGGTAGAAGAGACTCTTTAGCTATGTTAAGCTGCTCTTGTAGGAGAAGAACACTCCACAATTAAACCATTGTTCTCTAGTCTTGGGTAGTGCCATGGCCTCAGTACCATGGTCTTCCACTGCCTTAGGGTTCTCTTGCTTTAGGGTACATTACACTCAGGTACACTGTTCTATCTTATTTCTCTTCCCCCTGTTTTTTTCTAAAAAAAAATTAGTTTATAAATAAAAGATTTATATTAACTTTGTTACTTTTCTTATAGTATTTTAATTTAATTGCTTATCACTTCTCTTGTACTCTATTTATTTCCTCAATTCCTTTCCTCACTGGGATATTTTCCCTATTGGAGCTCTTCGGCTTATTGCATCCTTATTTTCCAACTATGGTTGTAGCTTGGCAAGTAATAATAATAATAATAATAATAATAATAATAATAATAATAATAATAATAATGTTAACAACAACAACTATAATAATAATAATAATAATAATAATAATAATAATAATAATAATAATAATAATAATAACAATAATAATAATGTTAACAACAACAACTATGATAATAATAATAATAATAATAATAATAATAATAATAATAATAATAATAATAATAATGATAATAATAATAATAATAATGTTAACAACAACAACTATAATAATAATAATAATAATAATAATAATAATGATAATAATAATAATAATAATAATAATAATAATATTATATGAAGCATATGCCTTATAATTTCACTGGCTCAATTAAACTGTTTCAACTTTACCATTTGAAGTGTATATGAGAGAGAGAGAGAGAGAGAGAGAGAGAGAGAGAGAGAGAGAGAGAGAGAGAGAGAGAGAGAGAGAGAGAGAGAGAGAGAGAGAGAACCCCTTTAGATATATGTCGACATTTAAAACAAAATTGCTTGCACCAGGAAATGAGATATTTCATGTTCTGAAATAATAGAGACATTCAAAATAGTGAGAAAGAGAAATAGGGTTTAAATTTACCAGGGAACAAAAAGAGTCCGGAAGCAGAAGTGGAAAAAACCAAGATGATTTTCAAAATTAAAAGATAGGATTTGATTATGGGGAACACCTTGAATTACAGTATATATAGGTATATATATAGCGCATAATAACTTTATACTCCGTAATATATAAAATATTTATGAAAATCCTATTAGGCAGAATAGTAAGACAGCTAGACTTTAATCAACCAAGAGAGCAGGCAGACTTCAGAAGTGGGTATTCAACAACTGATAATATCCATGTAATTAACCAACTAATGGAAAAAATCAACCGAGCATGCCAAACCATATCTATGGGTTTTATAGACTATGAGAAAGCTTTTGATTCTGTCAAAATCTCAGCAGTAATGAAATTCTTTCAAACGAAGAATCTCATGTTAGAACACTTGAAGATTTACAGGAAGTCCAGCAATCCTGAAACTACATAAACATATTGATTAAAGTAAGTTTTTAGGAATTTAGATTAGGAAAATATAGAAATTATTATAAATGGGAAATACCTTTACAATTTAAAATTTGGATATGACATAGTTGTTTCTAGTGAATCATGGGAGTGATTACAAAAGATAGAACATTTGAATAGAGAAAGCAGAGATGTAGCGCTGAAAATGAATATGAGTAAAATTAGGATAATATCTAATGAAAATGCAGAGTCAACAATAAGCGTTATGGGTGAATATCTAGAGATTGTTAATGAATATACGTACTTAGGACAGACAGTGTTTCTCCAGTACACGAGACATAAATTTAAAAAAAAATGATAAGCATTTGATGGAGAACATTTGGTAAAGAAAATAAGATCATGGAAAGTAAAATGCCACTTTCTCTAAAAAGTAAAGTATCTAATGAGATAGTCCTACCAGTATTAACTTACTGAAGCCTAAGAGCATAAGCTAGTTACAACTAAAACAGTTATGGAATGAATAATGATGGGAATAACACTAAGAGCAACATGGATACGGGACCAAACTCAAGTAGAGGATATTATAACATGTAAGAAAAAGAAATGGGCATGGGAAGGGCTTATAATGAGAATGACAGATAATATGTGGATATCAAGAATAACATAATGTGTCCCAGTGATTGTAAAACAAGAAGGGGAAGGAAAGGAAGACTATGGATTGACGAACTAAGAAAGTTAGCAGGTGTGAACAATACAGAAATTTCCTGTATAGCCTAAAGAGAGAGAGAGAGAGAGAGAGAGAGAGAGAGAGAGAGAGAGAGAGAGAGAGAGAGAGAGAGAGAGAGAGAGGGGGTGTTTTAATGCACTCTACTTCTCTCTCGCAATGTTTCACTTTCGGATATTGCTTAACGCGATTCACCATTGTCAGTTCTTTCCAATAGCGAACCAAATAAAAGTTCTTCAGCTGAACACAACTCTACTTATTGGCTTGCTCCTATCTCTATACCAGAAAGCGGTCAGCCATCCTCTGTTACTGTTAATGGAAGAATTCCTCAAAAAATAATGGAATCAGGTCTATTACCAAAGGAGATGACGTGTTAACACAGCTGCGATAGATGACTTGAACGTGACTTTTCCCAGATCTCTTAAACTTGTCATAGTCAATCAGGCGGTTCTGTCAATAAGGAATTCTGAATCTCCTGTTTTAATCCTTGTTATAAACTATTCTTAAAATCCTTGAGATCCTATAATACTTTATTCAGATAGGTAAAGTTCAAAGTTGTATTCTGTCTCAATTAAACTACCAAATGATAGCTTGTATTTCTCACAAATGGAGTTCTGTAGCCTCTGTTCTTACTAGCTATTTTGTGTGAATTGCAAGTGAGCGTTATATCATAAGTGTATATCATAATAGCAAATTGTACTTTAATGTTTGATGTTCTCTTTTAAAGTCGAAACCAGGATATTAATGATGTATGTGACCTACTCAAACCCTGATTAAAATTTGTCTGAAGTTCAGTTAAATCTCTTGAATTCATGAAAGAAAGTGCAAGAAACGGGTACTAAGAGTATTTATATATATATATATATATATATATATATATATATATATATATATATATATATATATATATATATATATATATATATATATATATATATATATATATATATATATATATGGGAAATTTCTACCTCATACTGGGATCGAACCCTAATCTCTTCAATTGAAAGGCAGAGTCGCTACGAATCATGCCACCAGAGGTTCATATTGGTAACAACCATGCCCTTCATTTGGAAAATAGGGCTCGAACTCAGTATGAGGTAGAAATTTATTTGTATATATCTATATATATATATATATATATATATATATATATATATATATATATATATATATATATATATATATATATATAAGTACTTGGGGTCTGTTGTTGCAGCAAATGGTGGAGTGGAAGCAGATGTACGTCAGAGTCAATGAAGGTTGCAAAGTGTTGGGGGCAGTTAAGGGAGTAGTAAAAAATAGAGGGTTGGGCATGAATGTGAAGAGAGTTCTATATGAGAAAATGATTGTACCAACTGTGATGTATGGATCGGAGTTGTGGGGAATGAAAGTGATGGAGAGACAGAAATTGAATGTGTTTGAGATGAAGTGTCTGAGGAGTATGGCTGGTGTATCTCGAGTTGATAGGGTTAGGAACGAAGTGGTGAGGGTGAGAACGGGTGTAAGAAATGAGTTAGCGGCTAGAGTGGATATGAATGTGTTGAGGTGGTTTGGCCATGTTGAGAGAATGGAAAATGGCTGTCTGCTAAAGAAGGTGATGAATGCAAGAGTTGATGGGAGAAGTACAAGAGGAAGGCCAAGGTTTGGGTGGATGGATGGTGTGAAGAAAGCTCTGGGTGATAGGAGGATAGATGTGAGAGAGGCAAGAGAGCGTGTTAGAAATAGGAATGAATGGCGAGCGATTGTGACGCAGTTCCGGTAGGCCCTGCTGCTTCCTCCGGTGCCTTAGATGACCGCGGATGTAGCAGCAGTAGGGGACTCAGCAGTATGAAGCTTCATCTGTGGTGGAAATGTGGGAGGTTGGGCTGTGGCACCCTAGCAGTACCAGCTGAACTCGGCTGAGTCCCTGGTTAGGCTGGAGGAACGTAGAGAGTAGAAGTCCCCTTTTTTGTTTTGTCTCTTGTTGATGTCGGCTACCCCCCAAAATTGGGGGAAGTGCCTTTGGTATATATATATATATATATATATATATATATATATATATATATATATATATATATATATATATATATATATATATATATATATATATATATATATATATATACATATATATATATATATATATATATATATATATATATATATATATATATATATATATATATTATAATTATACATAAAGTCTTTCAAACCTTCTCGTGTATCTTTTTTTTTTTGTTATTCAAGGTCTTCAACTAAACTTTTAAGAAATATTAATCAGGTCAGTCATTGAGGTCACATTTCTATTTGAGCACGATACAGCGTTGATTTTCATCCACACACATACGCACACAAATACACATGCACGTATACACACACACACACACATAAATATATATATATATATATATATATATATATATATATATATATATATATATATATATATATATATATATATATATATATATGTATTATATATATATATATATATATATATATATATATATATATATATATATATATATATATATATATATATATATATATATATATATATATATATATAATATATATATATATATATATATATATATATATATATATATATATATATATATATATATATATATATATATATATATATATATATATATATATATATATATATATATATATATATATATATATGCTAGTATAAACAAATTGTATAATTTCTCTTGAAAAGAGTTATTTTAAATGTTTCTTTTTCTCCTAAAGCGAAATACGACCATGTGTTAAAACATGAAAATGTATAGAATGAAGTCATTTAAATTCATGTATGGCAGATGCTGTATATTATCAAAGGTTTGTTTCACGCAACAAGTATTTGTAAAGGGAGGAATTCACCCAACAAAAATATCATATTACATACTGTAACTATACATAGAAAAGGGATTAAGTATATCTGGGTTTTATTTTAATACAGAAAATGACTGGGCTAAAAGATGTACAAAAAGGCATTTTTTTAACTATTATAAAATTAGGTTTGAGAAATAACTAGAATTTAGTGTATTGTAAAAATCGTTTAATTTATATTTTTTTTTTCCAATAAAATTATGTGTGTATTAGTGCAGTCTTACCGCCATCATAAAAAATGAATTTAATCACCACACTGACAATAGATAAACAATGTGTGATGATGATTATCATTATAGTCATCACTATTTTCATCATTATTACCTCCAGAAAAGATGTTATTAAATTGATTGAGTTCATTTATTTATTTATTTATTTATCTATTTTTTTCTTATTTGTTTATTTGTCTGAAGACAGGATTACGAGGAAACTGTCCAACGGATTTTGACGGAATTTAAGTCATGAGATTTTGAAGATGCTCCAAGTCCGGATCCGGGTTCTAGGTCCGAATTTGCATTTTTTGCGATCTACAGTTACATGTAAAGGGAGTGTTGTGCGACTATGGTTAAACGTTGCAATAACTATAGAAAAATCAACGGTCAGCATGTGGAAAAGGAAGTGTTCTGTCCGTAGACTTGATTCAAATGTTGACAATAATCTTTGGCGATTGGTCCCAATATGATGTATGTTCACAAAACGTAAATATTGTCGTAAATAATCAATAAGTCTCTTTTTCAACTTAATATAAAAAATACTAAGATCACGAACTGTAAAACAGGAGTATCATTAGCCATTTCCAATCCATAATGTCTTCCTTGAATATTTGCCTATTTTCAATTAACCTTCTATGATAATATTGAACTTTTGTTTCTTTATAAATCTAACTGATGCTATTTAATGAAAATTGCACAGAGCCCTTGCAAATTGAATTCACATTTAATGGTAAAGGAAGAATGAAATGTATAATTCTTTAAACCTGGAGAGAGAGAGAGAGAGAGAGAGAGAGAGAGAGAGAGAGAGAGAGGAGAGAGAGAGAGAGAGAGATTATTAGCTGAGATAACAAGATATATGAAAAATACCCCAATTATATTTGCAACTGATCACCTTGGAATAAACCAACGTAAGGGATGAATTGTACAGAACAAATGTAACCCATTTTAATGAAACATAAGGATATAAGAGCTTTTAGTGTAAAAGAGATATGGGAGATATTTCCCGTCTTATTTTTACAGGGTATTGATATCATAAGAGTCCATGATGATAAAGACTGTAAACAAAGTACCTCATCATCTAAGAAGATAAGAAGAGTTTGTGTGAATTGTGTAATTCGGAGGTAATTATATCTGTTTAAGAAGTGGTCCATAATCAAGGCTAAGTTTGGAGATTAGTTTGATCTAATTATTATTATTATTATTATTATTATTATTATTATTATTATTATTATTATTATTATTATTGTTATTATTATTATTATTATTATTATTATTATTACCAAAAGTAAAAGAGAAAACGACGAGTAAAGATCTGAAGGCTAATAAAGGAAAAATATGAAATATAGAAGATATAGAAGATAAATGTAAGATAAAAATGTATAAGATATAAATATATGAAATATAAAAAAAATAATTATTACTATCAGTGTTAACCTTACATAACACGTTTACGACTCCGTGCAAATGATGTACGAAAACGAGTAAATTCTTAACTAACGTAAAAGAGGAGAAAACATCTTGCAAAAAATTGCAGAAATTTTAATAAAGGGGAAAGAAAATGATTTTACAGATTTGATCTATTTGCAAAACCCTCTTATTTTACATTCTCTAAGGGTACTAGATGTATGAAATTATATATCTTGCTTTTTAGAGAGAGAGAGAGAGAGAGAGAGAGAGAGAGAGAGAGAGAGAGAGAGAGAGAGAGAGAGAGAGAGAGAGATTTTATTAGAATTTGAATTTGAGAAAATCGGATTATTTTGAGAGTTAGAGAGGGATTGATCTCTCTCTCTCTCTCTCTCTCTCTCTCTCTCTCTCTCTCTCTCTCTCTCTCTCTCTCTCTCTCTCTCTCTCTCTCTCTCTCATTAAAGTAAGCGCGATCTTTCCGATAAATTCAAATTGTGTAGAGGTGTTTAGTTTTGCCTAAAATACAATATAACATTATATTTAAATTGAATTTAATCTATGCCATATTACTGTAATGTGATATTCAAGGAATATTTTAAATTAATCATTGATCTATTGCCAAGTTCTTTATCATAAATCCCAAAGAAAAAACCGTTGAAAAATTCCATACTCTGAAAAACGTTTAGAGAACCTCGTTTCTCTCCTTATTTCTTTCAGTGGCTTTCTTACAAGAAAAGGCCATTAGGGTAAAGCAAAATTTTATTCTTCTTGTTGCAAGGAATAGAAACTCCGTTCAGGTGAATAGTTTTGCTGTGTTAAATATAATGTGAAAATGTTGTGTGGAATTTAACTTGTTTTCTTATAAATTATTAGAAGACCAGAAAGGAATCATAAACTGGAATCGTAAAATTAAGGATACTTTAACAAGCAGTGAAAAAAAGATTTAGATCTCGAAAGAAAATGTTGAAGCAACATTCTAATTACTGAAGCGGAAATGTTGAAAGTTAAAGGAAAAATGTGAAGAAATTTTGAAGTGAAGAATGATAGGAATGACTTTAGGTATTTAAAGTCATAATTAACCCTAAAATAAAAGGTCTGATAAACAGGTGTAATAGATCTTAAATTACTTCTGACTTTTACGTTTGTTTAAGACTTTATCTTATTCTTAAAAATACGAAAAACAGAATATTCTTACAATGGAAAGTTTAAATTCCTTTCCCCATCGTTTAGAAATTACGGAGTTCCAGGAAAGCTCGAATGATTCTAGCGTTTTTCCAATCCATTAAAACTACAAAGACGCAACTACTTCCCTGACTTAGTTAGCTGCCTTTTTTAAGAGTAAAATTAAAATTTGCTGACGAATAGAATTGTTATTTTTCCATTGCAATTAGAGACAAATTTTGTTTCCTGAGGGACATTTTGCTTCTGAAGAAATAGATCAGTTCTGGATATGGAGATCTATCACAAAACATAACAAGGACTCTCCACCAAAAGTATTCTATTGACTTTCATGTTCTTTCACTATAAGGATTTTTGTGCATTGTCATGGAAATTACCAATGAACTGATCCAAAAAAAACAAATTGTGGCCCTCCTTTGATTTAATTGTCTCCTTTGGATGATTTATTTTGGAGGAAAACATTGACCTCTGTCAAATTGAGTTGATCCAAAGCTTCCCAAACAATGAATCTCTTCCAGTAATGGCGGACAGTAATGGCAGAGAGTTACAAAAATTTGTGATGTCTCAAAGACCTTGTAGTCCATCCGTAGAGACTCCATTGGCTCTTTGGGAGAGCGGTTTAGTTTAAGCATATAGAATGTTTTTATGATCTTCTCTTAACTTATTCATGAACATGTTTACCATTTTGCTGTTTACTACATCCGCTGGAAGTCTATTCCAAGTATTTGCTATTTTGCATATAATAAATTGCCACATTGAGTGGTGGTGTATCTTTTCAATTCCAGCTTGTATCCATTACCTCTGAACTTATTTGTACTAAGCGTGAATAGATTTTTGTAATATACATTTCTTATTCCTTTAAGAATTTTGAATGCCTCGATTAACTGTCTCCTTAGTCATCGAGTTGGATATCAAATAAGTTCAAACATTCCATCCACCGTCTATATCCAAATTGCCTTAGTGTTGGAACTAGTTTGGTGACCCTATCTTTAGCTGCTTCCAGTCTATCTATATCCTTCGGAATACTTGGAGCCCAGAATTGGACTCCGTATTCTAGATGGGGTCTTACTATTGATGTGTACAGCTGTAGTACAGTGTCTTTTTTTCTGTATTTGAATTAGCTTTTTATGTAGCCTGTTAGTCTCTCTGCTTTCTTTTCAGCTTTTATGCTCTGTTTGGAGAGCTTCAAATCCTTGCTGATAAAAATAGAGATCTTCCTCCTGGTCCACACTTTCTATTTCACTACCCAGCAGTGAGTAATCTGACTGTGGGTTACTGTAACCTATGTGAATGACTTTACATTCCCTATAGTTGAAAGGCATTTGCTATTTTGTGGACCATTATCCTAGCTTCATTAGATCCTCTCTTAAGGCTTCTACGCCTTCTGAGTTCGCAGCATTTATGCCTAATTTAGTATCGTCGACAAATTTGACTATTCTACTAGTTGATCTTAAACCTATGTCGTTAATGTAGATCAGAAATAGCAATGGTCCAAGGACAGATCCTTTTACGTGTCAACATTTCCCTCTTCGACATGAGGTTATGAAACGGCAGAGGAATGGAATCCGATGTATCAGTGAGTATCATCGTACTGTAAATGGTCCTAGAAGATGCAAACAAACACCTATGTGTTTGTTTACTTAGGATTTCCTGCAAATAATCAAGTAATTTGATTATCTAAGATTTTGGATGTTATCAGGTAAAAACTAGAAGTTTTTCATTCGTATTTCATATGGATTATTTTGGAATAAGTAACATGAATTCAAATAGTAAATTTGCCTTGTTGGATATTATTATTATTATTATTATTATTATTATTATTATTGTAAATTCAAATAATAAATTTAAATCTTAGCACAATACCTTCTTCTTCTTCTTCTTCTTCTTCTTCTTCTTATTATTATTATTATTATTATCATCATAATTATTATTTGATACCTGAATAGGGAACCCAATTAGGTTATTACCTTCAAAAGCTCAACTTACATAAGAAAATCTAATTTTCTGTACCTGTCTCCAGAAATATATTAATTGGGCGAATATGAAATAAAAGAAAAAGAAAATCACTATTAAGAGGAGCATAGATAAAGAAAAATGATTTATCGAAATCCAGAACTGATTAATTCCGTCTAATTAGATATTCCCTAAAATATTTGTATGAAAACATTTAGAATATTTCCTAAAAGTCCTATTAGAGGAGGATCATGTCTATTAATAGATAATAAACACAGAAATAACTAATTGCTTTACTTCATTGGGAAACTGAAATGTATAGACTCAGCCATGGAGACCAGTATTTCTTTATTCGATCGTTCGTTCGTTTGAGATTGCCCTGCACGGGCTCTTGCGTTGGCAGCCCGTAAGACAGAAAGAATTCGATAAAGAAGCATAATAGTGAACAAAAAAAAAATCTTGGTTTTGGAAAATGGTTCCGATCAGATTTACGATAGTGTTAAACAATCAATATCACGATAAAGATAAAAAGCCTAAATTTATGTTGAAATTAAACAGCACAAAATTTCGTTAAATCAAGCATCACAGAATTTCATTAAAGTTAGATTACAAATTTACGTTAAAATGAAATGAATGACACAGGCTAAAGGGAACTCGAAAACCAGGATTTTTTTTATTCTCTCAAATTACACTAAATACTGGACATATTCAATTTGAAATGCAGAAATGAACTAATTATTCATGAATATCCACGATTCTATAAAAGAATTTAAATCACAAATCATTGATACTTTAAATGTAAAGTAACTCTCTAAAAAATATATTTTTTCATTTTTAGATCCAATTGTTTAAAACCATAATTATTAATAAAACAATCAAATAATTAATAAATGAATAAATAAATACATAAAACCATTCAAGATATAATCCCAAAAGTCATGATTTTCTTGATTGATGTTTTGATTCAATGCCATTTATTAAAAATACACATTTTCGTATATATTTAAGAACAATGGAATCCTTTAAACTAATATAGAAAACTTCGTAATGTTTTGGAAAAACTTCATTCGAATTTTATGAGAATATCCTGATTATTACGCAAATCTTAAACTTTACACAAATATGAAGTTTTGTCCTTTTTTTTTTTCTTTTTTATCTTCTTTTTTAGTTTATTTATTTATTATTTTTTTTTTTTGATAAATGCGGATTTATTAATAAAATTATTCTCATTTTGTTGTCTTTTCGTGTTGACCATGTACCGCGCGTTTTTCATACACGTTCATACACTGCAATGCTCTCGCTCCCACCTACACTGATAATAATAGACAAACACCAATATGGTAACGTAGTTGTTGGGTTCTAAGGCGTTGGGCACAACTCCCCGTACGAATTTTTTAGCCGTACGTGTCTGACAATTTTTCAGTCGTAGCCATGAACTCCTGCGATGTAAGGCCTTGGGCACAAGTGGCTGTACTACCAGCTACGGGGGGTATACGTTCAAAAATTGTGTGAAATCGTAGGTGTGACGCAAGGGGCGCGCAACAGTTTTTGACCTCGTAGCCCGCCGTATACCAGCTGCAGAATCTGCACGTACTTTCTTTAATTCCGTAGGACAAATGTCCGTGGTTCGTACTTGTGACGCAAGTTACACGCAAATTACATGCACTACCAATGTGCGGAGGTCATGCCTCAGAAAATCCTACGGCACGTAAGTTGCACGTAAGTCACACGCTCGGCCTACTTGCGTCAGACGTGTATCCTGTCTGCGACTACAAATTTTCTTGCCTTCTGCAGAACATTTTAGTGCAGCGAGTGAAGATTCTGCGGCTGGTATACGGCGGCCTACGAGGTCAAAGACTGTTGCATGTCCCTTGCGTCACACCCACGATTTTACACAAATTTTGCCCGTATACCCCCAGTAGCTGGTAGTACGGCCAGTTGTGCCCAACGCCTAACACAGAGTCGAGGTGTATGCAATTGAGGTTTATTCAACAGATAACGATTTTTTACACAAGCAGTTGAGAACTAAAATGTCTAAACATTTCAAACAATATGAAACATGCGATAGCAAGCTTAAACAAATTTTTCTATTATCATTGCAAGAGAGAGAGAGAGAGAGAGAGAGAGAGAGAGAGAGATAAAAAAACAATAGTATTATAGTGTATGAACTTGTATGAAACACTTTCATTTGAAATCATTGTTAGCTATAGACAAAATAACATTACTAGGTTACTGATTGCAAATTAATATTGGTTCCATATATTACTGTAAGATAAGGGAAAGGGAAATTGATAGATATTTTGAACAAATTAAGTATAAAATCCTCTAAGTATTTGAGGCCTCTTAGATATGTAGTCACAAGTATTTAGAAGATAAGATTACAAGAATAGATGAGGTTATTACCTTTCTTTTTTTAAGGTCACTAATCTTCAGCAAGAACTAGAAAAAAAAGTATATTTTCTTGTTACAAAACCTCTCGAAGATTAAACATTTAAGCTCTTCTTAGACAAAGATACTCCAAACTCTAATCATTGTTCTCTAGTGTTAGGTTGCCATATTCTCTGTACCATGGTCTTCCACTGTCTTGGGATAGAATTATCTTGCTTGAGGGTACACTCGGTCCCAGTATTTTATCTTATTTCTCTTCTTCTTGCTTTTTTTATAGTTTATAAATAAGAGATCTATTGAAATGTTGTTACTGTTCTTAAGATATTCTCTTTTAATTGTTTATTACTTCTCATATAGTTTATTCATTTCCTTATTTAATTTCCTCATTGTGCTATTTCTTCCAGTTGGACCCCTTGGGCTTATAGCTTCCTTCCTTTTCCAACTAGGGTTGTAGCTTAGCTCATAATAACAATAATAATAATTTCACTCCAGCTTCAATTTTTGGAATCAGTTAAATGTTAACAACCATATGTGGAATTCCCCAAACCCTCTACCCAAACCACAGTTAAGATATAGTATCAAGATATATTATTGAGATATAGTAATGAGATATAGTAAGATATCGTAAGATAGGTACTGTTCCCCAGGATCCGACCACAAAATTCTGATGTATAATAGATATTACTAAATTTCCATGTTATTTAATTTGCTGCTCTCTAAATAGGCAATGCTTTGGAAAACTACTAGAATTACAGTATTTATATATATATATATATATATATATATATATATATATATATATATATATATATATATATATATATATATATATATATATATATATATATATATATATATATATATATATATATATATATATATTTATATATATATATATATATATATATATATATATATATATATATATATATATATATATATATATATATATATATATATATATATATATATATATATGTGTGTGTGTGTTGTATGTCAAGGTAAATGTACTCAATATTCATGAGTGTTCCACAAAAACCTATATCTCAGCAAATTATTGTGCAAGACTGCATTTTGGTATTGGAGGGAGTTTAGTTGTCTTTGGCCGCTCAAGTTGACAAGTCCCTCACCTGAGAGGGTAGTTGTGTACAGTGTACTTACGAACGAACCTTTTTTAACAAATAAAGAAAACCTATATTCCTACGTCTTATTATCCGTCTATGTGGGTCATATTGGTGTCAGGTGTAAAAATACGTATGTATGCTGTGAGAGAAGTTGTTCTTTGAGTTGGTGAAATAAAAGTTCAAGATGCCTAGATACACAAAAACTAACATAACACACGGTGCGGCTGCAGGAGATGAGAACAAAGGAGCAGTGGGATATAGCATTCCCGATGAAGAATATAGACAGGAAATTAGAACGCAAGAATTGGACAAAATAGTTAGATAACTTACAACAGTTAATGAACAGATTGTTGGTGGGACGAGAACAGGAGCGGCTCGCAACCACAGCATATCCAACGTACATGGACGAAGTTCAAACTTACACAAGTGAAAGTACACATGCAAAGCCGAGTGAGGATACACAAATCCTAGTTTGGAAGTTGCCAGAACTCCAAGCAAGTGTTAGGCCTTTTGATGGTCAACGGCCTAGCAAAGGGTTTCCATCGGTTGAAGTGTTTTTAAGAGACTTTGAAGTAACCACATATGGGTGGTCTGAAAGAGAAAAAGCTATTCAAGTAATTAGATTGCTGAAAGATGCTCCAGCATTGGAGGTAATGTGTTGGCCACAAGACAGTTTAAGAAGTTATACTGAAATAAAACGACGTTTAATTGAGAAATTTGCCTTACCAGATGCGAAGAAGGGAGAATAAGAGACAATTACAAACCCAAAATACGGGAAGGTGAATCCGTTCTTAGTTTTGCAACTCGCATTTTTCGCAATTGCCAATCTCCCAGAAGGTGATAAAAAAAGCAATTGCCCATAAACATATTTGCAGATTGGTAAACCCGTATTTATGTGGTTATTTGTTCGATGACAATCGCTCATTAGCTGACATTGTGAGTGTGATACAAAACATTTAGACAGTTTGCCAGAAGAAAAAATGACTGGAAATAACTGGCCCAATTTCGAGAAGTTGGCAGCCATAAGAGGCACTCGACCCCCGAATAGAGCTAACGGGGAATGCAGTCAGCAGGTGAAAAGAGTCTTCAGATGTTGGCCATGTGGGGGAGAGAGGCACTGGCGAGTGGAGTGCCCCACCAAGGATCCCCCCGCTGTTACACTTGTCAGGCCTATGGTCATCTATCTTGAAAGTGTTCATAAAAAAAATGCGCATGGCGGGCGGGCTGTGGCACACATACACCTCCCATCGCCCAACATCTGAGGAAAGGGAAACAGAAGAAAGAGGAAAAGGGAGACAAGGGAGTTCGATGACCCCCCTCATGACATCACAACAGTAGCCAAGGAAGCGGTGACGACGGACGTGGGGACAGAGCAGGCACTGGGACCTCCATTGGTACGCCCGACCTCACCCCCGCAGCACTAAGGAGTAACGGCATTCCAGCTGAGGTCACTGGCCTGTGCCGCATATCTCGTAATGTCTGTCTAGGAATGTTAGCAGTGAGGATTGACCTATCAGATAAATCCATTCGAGCACTGATCGACACAGGAGCCAGTGTTTCACTAATTGAAAAAAAGATTCTCATCGAACCCACTACAGTCGGCGGCATCCATCATTCTTGACACGCCAGGAGGAAATAAGCTATACATGAACCATACAACAATCGTCAACTGTTAGGTGGGGTCTGTGAAGTTTACACATAATATTTTTGTCTTGGCCACCTTGGGAATTCCAGGAATCGAGGCTATTTTAGGAATTGATTTTATCTCTAGTAATCAAATTTCCATTTTGGGGGGAAAAGATACTATAACAGTAAAAGCAGGAGGGTACATTTTGCCGATAGAAAGCCATGAGGGGCTAAGTGCATATGTGAGCTCGGAGAGACGTGTAAGTAAGGTAACAGCTGTACCTGAGAGAGGAGGAGTGTTGTCTCCCCAGACACTTACGAGCATATCAATTTCTCCGTGTCGTCCTCTTCCGGAAGGAACCAAGGTCGTTGTTAAACCCCATGACAATTGGGCATATGTAATCTTAGAGGGCTTGAAGGAAATAAAAGAGAACAGAGCTGATATAACGGTAGTTAATTTGTCAAATAAAGAGTTGTGTTTGGAAGTATTTCTGTGTGTGAATTAGAGTTATGTGAAATTGCTTATAATGGGATGAACGCACTCTGAAATTTGATTATGCAAGCGCGAAAACTACGTCCATCAAAATATCAGCCTGTAATTGGTGACAATATCAATAATAATCAGATGTAATTGGAATTAGAGATGAGCCATCCGGGAGGATTGATTGATTTCCCTTTATTATTGAAACTGGGCCGGTGGAGCTGATCAGGTAAAGGCCTTATAAGGTACCCATTTATATCCAAGGAGAGATAGAAAAGGAAATTAATAAATTAAGGGAACAAGGGATAATCAAGGAGAGCGAATCCCCCTGGGCCTCTCCAATTGTTGATGTTAGGAAAAGGATGGATTGCCCTCTATCGAAGAATTACTTGTGAAGGTACCGGATAGCAAATATTTTACAACTGTTGATTTAAAATCTGGATACTATCAAATACCCATTCAGGAAGCGAGTAAATATAAAACGGCATTTATAGATATCGATCAACTATTTCAGTTTAATTTTCTTCCTTTGGGTGTTAAAAATGCTTCCAGTCATTTCTCTAGAGTAATGATGGCGGTTTGGTCTCCTTAATTGGCCATTTTTATCTTGTTTATTTAGATGATATCATAATTGCAGGGAAAAAGGCCGCAGAACATAATAACAATATTCTTAAAGTATTAGAAACATTGCGAGTAATGGTATGAAAACAAATATGTCAAAGGGCCAATTTTTCTGTAAACAGGTCGAATTTTTAGGTCACATAATAACCCCAGAAGGTTTCCAACCCTGCCCCAATAAAGTAGAGGCTATTAGAGATTTCCCCAGGCCACGTAACTCTAAGGAAGTAGCTGGATTCCTAGAGCTCGCTGGGTATTACCGTAAATTCATAAGAGGTTTTGGAGAGATAGCAGACACTGAGGTGCTTTAAAGAAACAAAAAGTAATAAATTGGGGAGGGGAAGAAGAAAGGGCCTTTAACTATTTGAAAGCTGCCTTAACTAGCAATGAATCACTCGCATATCCTAGATTTGATCGCTTGTTTTTAGTGACGACAGATGTGAGTAGCGTAGCTATTGGTGGCGTAGTTTCTCAGCGAGATGATAAAGGTAGAGAGCGACCCCTTTGTTTTGCTTCCCAGGCGTTAAAAGAGGCAGAAAAGAATTATAGTACATTCGATCGAGAGGCTTTGGCTATTCTTTGGGTTCTAGAGAGGCATTGGTTTTTTATTAGGTCACTTGATTGAGTTGCAAAGTGATCATCACCCCTTACGTGATTTGTATTATAAAAATGATTTGACCTCTCGACAAGTGAGATGGATTGAGAAATTATTAGAGTTTGATGTAAAGGGTTTTCACCATATAGAAGGTAAAGCTAACAAGGTAGCTGATGCTCTCTCTAGAGGTCCAGTAATAGGAGTAATAACTAGGGCACAAAAGAGGAACGAAGAACGTAACCAAAATATTGAAGACTCCCATCAAAATAGAGAAAATAGAGAACAGGGTGTGAATTCTCCCAAGGAACAAACGGAATACGGAGGTGGAGAGAGAGAGAGAGAGAGAGAGAGAGAGAGAGAGAGAGAGAGAGAGAGAGAGAGAGAGAGAGGGAGAGAGTTGCAGATATGAGATATGAAAGAGAGAGAGAGAGAGAGAGAGAGAGAGAGAGAGAGAGAGAGAGAGAGAGAGAGAGAGAGAGAGAGAAGAGGAATGAAGATGAATATATGTGGGTGGCAGAGGACATGACCATAGGTGTCCAGAATGAATGCCCTGATGATGCAGGTTTGATTGACTTGGGAGGTTGGGACATAAAAGAAGTCCCAAAGGGACAGAAAAAAGAGGAATGGATGGAAAGGGGGTGAGCAGTGATTAAAGTGGAATCCTAGAGTTATCCGTCATTTCTGAATGTGCCTCGTGAGAAGTTTTTTTTTTTATAGAAAATGATATCTTATATTGTGCTTACGAGAAGAGGGGAGGGTGATTTAGTGCACGGGTAGTTCTTCCTCCCTCTTTAATTAAACGAGCCATCCACATTTTACATGTAAGTCCGTATGCAGGGCATTTAGGGATTGATAGAACAAGGAGAGCAGGTGAATCCTTCTTTTGGTTAGGAATGAAAAAATCTATACAGATTTGCATAAAAGGTTGTCATGCTTGTGACTGTTTCAAAGAACATAAAAACACTGTACCTGAAGCCAGAAAGTTGCAAGTGATTACTATTGAATTTTATAGATGTGATATGGATGTAGTAGGACCATTTCTTACTGGGTAACACAACATAAATATATATATATATGTGTATTTGTGGATGCATTTACTCGGTACACTCATACTTACGCAATGTTGGATAAATCGGCAAATTCATTAGCCCAGGCACTGTGCTCTTTCATTACTAGGTTTGGTTGCCCCAAAATTTTAATAAGTGATAATGGTCTTGAGTTTATAAATAAGTTGGTGAAATCGGTCACGGACTTGATGAAAATTAAACAGTTTTCACCTACCGCATATAGGCCTTCGGCAAATGGATTAGTAGAATCGCTTAATAGAAATTTTGCGTAACTTAGTGGCTGATGACCCCTTTCATTGGCACGGCATGCTTCCTATAGCTGAGATAGCTTTGAACATTTCGTACAATGCTTTTTTCAGGGACACGCCTTTCTTTTTAGAGTATGGACAGGATCCTGTGTTACCATATACGGCACTCATTAATTCGCAACAATTGCCAAATTATTCAACTGAGCAATACCGTATATATTTATTAAATCTATTGAGGAGAGTAATGAACACCACTGAAAGGGTTTTGAAAAGAACTAATGAAAAACACTGCCCAAAGAATGATGGTCGGTTCAAAACCGCAACGGTAAAATTATTTGTAGGCGATCGTGTGTATTTGAAACGATTACAACCTAGGGAACACAAACTAGAGCCAGCGTATTTGGGTCGGTACTGAGTAAACATGGTTAAATCTAACACAGTTGTGATAAAAAGCATTATTAATGGCACAGTGGTTGAACGTCATCAGTCACACATACATGTGGTGCCTGAAGAGGTAGTTTTCGAAAGTGTTCTTCCTTATCCCTGCATACGTGATAGTCCTCAAGTTGATGAGTAGAAATTTTTTCCCCTTTGCTGTTGTTGTTATTTGAACAGGCCTCATTTCTTCTTTTGGCGTATTTAGATAAGTTTGATGATAACAATGTGTTCTTATGTTGATGCTTAATGTCCACGTAAAATTTGCGGTAGTTTTGCTGAGTGTGGAAATATATATAACATTGTTGAGTGAACCTAAAAACAATCGGAGGTTAAATAGGTCAGTTAAGATCCGTCAGGCAGATGCTGTATTATTCATGTATTATTTGATTACTGGTTGCTGTGGCCGGGGCTGTTCCCGAATGGCAAGTAGCTTCGGGATTAAAAGCTCAGCCTTGAGGATAGGCTGTGCTAGAGAATGTGTAGATGTGAATACCTTATACTTAATGTTATAAAAGTAGGGCGGGAAGATGAATGATTTTATCGGGAATACAGGTAGTGGCCACCGGTTGATAGCGTAGTTGCAAGTGCTGGTGTTGTAATGATTTAAATAAATGCCAAAATGGTGGAAGTAAGTTGTGTTTCGAAATTGTGCTGTAAACCCGGACAAGTAAAATCGAGGGATGAAGGAATATCTATTCCTACCCATGTCCCGCCCAAGAAGCCCGTATTGCCCGCAACCAGAGGAAGGTTATTGAT
>NC_090756.1:36820869-36825869 GCF_036898095.1 Palaemon carinicauda | reverse complement strand
AGAGAGATTACAATAGAGGAAGTGAGGAGAGCACTAGATGAAACGAGAGTAGGAAAAGCATCTGGTATGGATGGTGTGAAAGCTGAGATGTTGAAGGAAGGGGGTGTGACTGTAATTGAATGGTTGGTGAGATTGTTTAATGTGTGTTTTGTGTTGTCAATGGTACCAGTAGATTGGGTCTGTGCATGTATTGTACCACTATATAAGGGTAAGGGAGATGTGCATGAGTGTTGTAATTCAAGAGGTATTAGTTTGTTGAGTGTAGTTGGAAAAGTGTATGGTAGAGTACTGATTAATAGGATTAAGGATAAAACAGAGAATGCAATCTGGGGAGTACAGGGGGGTTTTAGAAGAGGTAGGGGTTGTATGAATCAGATTTTTACAGTTAGGCAGATATGCGAGAAATATTTAGCAAAAGGTAAGGAGGTGTATGTTGCGTTTATGGATCTGGAGAAAGCATATGATAGAGTTGATAGGGAAGCAATGTGGAATGTGATGAGGTTATATGGAGTTGGTGGAAGGTTGTTGCAAGCAGTGAAAAGTTTCTACAAAGGTAGTAAAGCATGTGTTAGAATAGGAAATGAAGTGAGCGATTGGTTTCCAGTGAGAGTGGGGCTGAGACAGGGATGTGTGATGTCGCCGTGGTTGTTTAACTTGTATGTTGATGGAATGGTGAGAGAGGTGAATGCTCGAGTGCTTGGACGAGGATTAAAACTGGTAGACGAGAATGATCATGAATGGGAGGTAAATCAGTTTTTGTTTGCGGATGATACTGTACTGGTAGCAGACACAGAAGAGAAGCTTGACCGACTAGTGACAGAATTTGAAAGGGTGTGTGAGAGAAGGAAGTTGAGAGTTAATGTGGGTAAGAGTAAGGTTATGAGATGTACGAGAAGGGAAGGTGGTGCAAGGTTGAATGTCATGTTGAATGGAGAGTTACTTGAGGAGGTGGATCAGTTTAAGTACTTGGGGTCTGTTGTTGCAGCAAATGGTGGAGTGGAAGCAGAAGTACGTCAGAGAGTGAATGAAGGTTGCAAAGTGTTGGGGGCAGTTAAGGGAGTAGTAAAAAATAGAGGGTTGGGCATTAATGTAAAGAGAGTTCTATATGAGAAAGTGATTGTACCAACTGTGATGTATGGATCGGAGTTGTGGGGAATGAAAGTGATGGAGAGACAGAAATTGAATGTGTTTGAGATGAAGTGTCTGAGGAGTATGACTGGTGTATCTCGAGTAGATAGGGTCAGGAACGAGGTGGTGAGGGTGAGAACGGGTGTGAGAAATGAGTTAGCGGCTAGAGTGGATATGAATGTGTTGAGGTGGTTTGGCCATGTTGAAAGAATGGAGAATGGCTGTCTGCTAAAGCAGGTGATGAATGCAAGAGTTGATGGGAGAAGTACAAGAGGAAGGCCAAGGTTTGGGTGGATGGATGGTGTGAAGAAAGCTCTGGGTGATAGGAGGATAGATGTAAGAGAGGCAAGAGAGCGTGCTAGAAATAGGAATGAATGGCGAGCGATTGTGACGCAGTTCCGGTAGGCCCTGCTGCTTCCTCCGGTGCCTTAGATGACCGCGGAGGTAGCAGCAGTAGGGGACTCAGCAGTATGAAGCTTCATCTGTGGTGGAAATGTGGGAGGTTGGGCTGTGGCACCCTAGCAGTACCAGCTGAACTCGGCTGAGTCCCTGGTTAGGCTGGAGGAACATGGAGAGTAGAGGTCCCCTTTTTTGTTTTGTTCTTGTTGATGTCGGCTACCCCCCAAAATTGGGGGAAGTGCCTTTGGTATATGGATGGATATATATATATATATATATATATATATATATATATATATATATATATATATATATATATATATATATATATATATATATATATATATATATATATATATATATATATATATATATATATATATATATATATATATATATAAGGTCAGTCTCTAGGCCAATGTCCTGCTTGTCAGGGCAATGTCACTGTCCTGTGTCTCTGGCATTCTTGAGCTACCTTTAAACCTTTAAATTAGTTAGTTATATCATAATAACTAGCATCTAAGATTTTTCAGTTTCATCTATGGCTTAACCACATATCCTGTAGTTATGGAGGATTTTAACCACAACATTGAGGATGGTAAGTAACTTTGCAAAAGGCTGCCAATGCCATTTCAAGTCCAAGTGTCTTCCCTTTTACCTTTTGGTTAATTGAATAATTATTGGTTTGAAATGCATGTGAATGTCATAAACGCTCATATATTGTCATATGATTGCTCTCTCTCTCTCTCTCTCTCTCTCTCTCTCTCTCTCTCTCTCTCTCTCTCTCTCTCTCTCTCTCTCTCTCCCTCTCCTCTCTCTCTCTCTCTCTCTCTCTCTCTCTCTCTCTCTCTCGCACTAATATTAGAAACAAACCCTTTTAAGCTTGCCATGTCATATTTCATATGTTGAAATTTTATGTCATTGCTATCCTGAACCGTTTGTATATAACCTTGTGTTGTCTCATCAATAAAGCAGTCATATCTAGCCGTCTTTCTGGCAAGACCTAATCGCAGCCTCCCACAGGTTTCATGAAATGTATCCTAACAAAAAACAGTACTCAAGATTAATCTTAAGATACAGTTTCTGAGTGGGGATACCTTAGCGTGGTGATTGGGTTTGTGTATCGCCTGGCTCAGCAAAGTTGTATGAGTCCGGGCCACCCATACTAGGCTGGTTTGCTGTGATCTATCAAGTTAAGGTTTCTCTCAATCATCAATCCGCAGTAGACAGCGTGATGATGAAAACTGGCAAAACTTCCGACATGAATAAAGATATGTTTAAAGGCTTAAAGGTTCAAAGCCCGCTCATGAATAGCAGAAATAAGGGACAGTGGCATTGCCCTATCAAGCAGGACAATGTCCTAGGGAATGATCATATATGCATATGATTAGCGCCTAAGCCCCCTCTCCACCCAACCTAGGATCAAAGAGGGTCAGGCAATGGGTGCAGCAGATAGACTTATAGGCTCCCCAAACCTTATAGGCTCCCCAAGTCTTTAGCTCATAATGATGGTGAGGTTTCTGTTTCCTGGGTATTATTTTATAGTTGATTCCCCCTTAGGTCTATGATCCCGAGGTATAGAGAGAATCCAGATATTAGGAGGAGTATAATATATGGTCTATATATACATATACATAAAATAATAATAATAATAATTCAGATAAGGGTCCTTAATAAGAGCAGCTTCTTTTTGATGCAATATACTAAATGTATGTGTTAGTGCGTTTATGCTTATATACAATATGTGTACGTATTCCCTCATTACTCTATTGCTTTTACATAGCCTCTTTTCATATTGAATATATCTTAACCTTCAAATATGTTTAGTCTTCCAAAAACGGCTGTGTCAAACTGAATATATTTCAAACTTAGAGTAACTAAGATGCATTAAGGTTTATCTAAGTGACATTTACCTGTTTTAGTTGTTCACCTCTTGCCTAACAATTTCAGTGGCTTTCTCTTAAAAGGAATATTCATATGCACATATCATTAGATTTGATATAAAATGTTCGAAAATCGTATGATTTTTCATGATCGGAACAAAATATTTTAGTCTTTCTTAATAAATCTAAAAAATCTTTTATCATTATTATTATTATTATTATTATTACTATTATTATTATTATTATTATTATTATTATTATTATTATTATTATTATTATTATTATTATTATTATTGGTTGGAAAAAACAGGTTACTATAAGCCCAAAGAACCCAACAGGGGAAAATATCCCAGTGAGGAAAGGAAATAAGCAAATAGATAAACCATATTAAAAGTATGAATAAAGAATATAAAAGATTTTGATGTCAGTAACAATATTAAAAAAAGATCTTTCATGTATAAACTAAGAAAAGAGACTCATGTCAGTCTGTTCAACATCAAAAAATTCGCTGCAAAATTTTAACCTATAAACTAAAGGTTCCTCTTGAAAAATCATCACCTGATCATTCATCAATAATTGTAGGTATATAATAAGTCAATGACCTATTGATTTATCATCATTATTCGCTTTAATGATGACCATTACGATAGCAAATAGGTGTCGATTATCTGAGACAGGTGTCGTCCATTGAGACAGATTGGAACATTGGGTCATTCGAAAGAGCAATCATTGTGTATTATTATTATTATTATTATTATTATTATTATTATTATTATTATTATTATTATTTATCTATTATTATTATTATTATTATTATTATTATTTATTATTATTATCTATTGTTTATTATTATTATCATTGTCATTATCATTATTATTATAATAAGCTAAGTTACAACATTAGCTGGAAAATCAAGATGCTATAAGCCCAGGGGTTCCAACGGGAAAAATAGCCCAGTGATAAAAGGAAACAAGGAAATAAATAAACTACAAGAGAAGTAATGAACAATTAAAATATTAAACATCAAACTAGATGTTCCATGTAAAAGCTATAAAAACTTAAAAAATAAAACAAGAGGAAGAGAAATAAGATGAAATAGCGTACCCGAGTGTACCCTCAAACAAGAGAACTCTAACCCACGACAGTGGAAGACCATGGTATAGAGGCTATGGCACTACCCAAGACTAGAGAACTATGGTTTGATTTTGGAGTGACCTTCTCCGAGAAAGATTGCTTACCATGGCTAAAGAGTCTTTTCTACTTATACCAACAGGAAATCAACCATTGAAACATTTCAGTGCAGTAGTTAACCCCTTATGCGAAGAAGAATCGTTCCGTAAACTCAGTGTTGTCACGGGTATGAGAGAGAAGAATATGAAAAGAATAGGCCAGTCTATTCGGTGCATGTGTAGACAAAATGACCCGTAACCAGAGACATGGATCCAATGTCCTACTGTCTGGTCAGTCAAAGGACCAAATAACTCTCTTGTGGTAGTATCTCAATGGATGACTGGTACCCTGGCCAACTTACTATGTACATTATAACTACTGTTGCATATGTACCTTAGTACTAGGTTTTGTATAAACTAC
>NC_090756.1:36815562-36820369 GCF_036898095.1 Palaemon carinicauda | reverse complement strand
ACACCCTTGAACCTCTTAACTTTGATGGGTCAGTAACAAGGGGTAATCGAAGGACCAACATCTGAATAACAGCAGATATAATGGCGGTAGAGGGGAGGTGTCACTTGAAGAGCTATCAGGTCTTTTTAGGGTGGAGATATGCACTAGAATATTAGCATGCTGGATTCTATTATTCTAGGATACACCACTTCCATAAAAAGAAATAAAAACAAATAAAGATGCCGGAATGCATGACTTATCAATGTAATACCTTCAAGCACGAGCGAGTATTTAGTTAAATAAATTTGTTCTACTCCACAGCTAATTAGCGCTATAGTTTATCTGGTTTGGTTTCTTCTTCTTGTAGTAATTGTTCTGGATGTAGCAGTTCTTGTTAGAAGGCTGTAACTGTCCTCTGCTCCGTAGTTGGGGCGATTCTTCTTGCACTGTTTCGGTATGGTGGTTGTGGTCGTTTTGCTTAGATCGTTATAGTTGTTCTCGGTGTGGTAGTTGAATCGATTCTGCTTTCGTATCCAAAGTCCGTCGTTTGGCGGGAAAAGTGGGGGCTGGGCATCTTCTGTGGGGTGAAGCTGTGGGGCCCGCCTAAGGATGCACTCATTAGTCACGGTGAACAAAATTGCGTCCTGTGTGAAATGAGGACACAGGACTTGTAGACAATGCCAAGGAAGGAAGGTCTTAAGATTTTAAGATTACAGGTTAGAAATTTTAGCCCTTGTGAGTACAACTGTCATGGAAAGGATAAGCAACTCACAAAGGGGAAAGCGTTGAAGTAATCCTTTGCTCGAGGAAACTGGAAGGATTATTACTAATTTCGGATGGTCCAAATTCAGATGGAAATTTACAGGAGATATACATAGTCCATGACTTTGGATATCAAAAAAGGTAAGGCATAAAGGTTTAAGCATTAGCAAGTGGCCTCGTATACTAGTGGTTAATTTTGGATGGTTAAAGGACAAGTAAAATTTTATGAAAGATAACTGCATCGATGGATGCTTTATACATAGATTCTGGAAATGTTTCCATATTTGGTCAGAGAAACTCGGAAAGATTCACATTATATAAAGAGAAACAAGGAAAGCTTTGTCTTTTAGAAATGGAGTTTTGGAGAATTCTAAGTTGAGAGAAATTTTCAAATCATTGCGTTTTACATTAAATGTTATGGATAAATTTACAATTTTACTAAGGGAAAATTGTGTTACCTAAATGGGTAAAAATTTTCTATTTGGTTGAGTTGTGTATTCCCTGAGAAATTATGAAAATTTTTCGAAGTTTTTTGGTGTTGGCAAATCTTAAGTATAGAAATTTATGCGTAATTATTGGAAATAATTCATGAATTATCGTATTTATTTTAGGTGCTGCCCACCGGCAAGTCATATTTAGGGACTAAACACGTGTTCCTTCAAGTAGGTCTCAATGACAGGCTATATGATAGAGCTCTTAATTTAATCCAACTTTTGACATCCTAAAATACCTTTCGTGCAGCTTTTAGTTGGTGTGAGAAATTTATTGGCATTTGGTTCCAATATACTTAAATCTTTCCTCTCAATCTTTAAAGGCAACATGTACTGTATATGTACATGTGAGGTCATTTATGGCTCTGTAATGTCCATGAGACCTGGTATTATACTTGAAAGTCTTCCAACAAAGTCTATATCCTAACAAACAAGTAAATGATATTAAGGTTGTGGTGGCCCATGCGGTAAAGTTCCTGACTGGTGAACGTCAGACAGCGGTTCCAGTCCCGCTCAAACTCATTAATTCCTTAGGTCGCTGCAACCTCACCATCCTAGCAAGCTAAGAATGGGGGGTTTGGGGGAGCCTAAGGGTCTATCTGCTAAGTTATCAGCAGCAAATGCCAGGCCCGCCTTAGTTCTAGCTCGGGCGCTATTCATATGTACATATGGAAAATCTCTAGGGCATTGTCCTACTTAATAGGGCAATGTCACTGCCCCTTGCCTCTGCCGTTAATGAATAACCTTTAATACCTTTAAAACAACGAAAGGAAAATAACAAGACGTAAAAGCGTCTTTTTGTTGAGTTACGTTGGTTTCATCTCTGAATATCTCATCATTTACATCTCTTGCATCAATTCGCCTTAGATGATAAACCTAATCCAAGAAATGTGAGAGAAATTTCAAACTTCAGAGAAATTAAATGAGGAAAAAAGGAACAAGGAATTTTCAAACACAGGAAGAGTTGGCTTGAAGCCTTCCATTAGAAAGACTGATAAAAGACTTGCAAGAAATATTAGTGATAAAGAGCATCCCCGAAAGGCTTACAATGGTCTTTTTAAAGGACGACTCCGGTGAAGGATAACTTTGAGGAAGAATGTCTCAGAATTTTTAGTGTGGTAGATGCGAAGGAAATCATGGAGAGAGAGAGAGAGAGAGAGAGAGAGAGAGAGAGAGGAGAGAGAGAGAGAGAGAGAGAGAGAGGAGAGAGAGAGGAGAGAGAGAATGTAGTGTTTGTTTTCCTCCTTAAACAGAAATATAGACAGTGTATGTGTGTATATATATATATATATATATATATATATATATATATATATATATATATATATATATATATATATATATATATATATATATATATATATATATATATACAGAAAACTATTTAGATAGAAAGAAAGATATAAAGTTAGGCATAGATAAGTAGATAGAAGTCCAGACACATCAACAGAATAATAATTAAATTCCTTGGCCAGCTATCATCACTTCCATAGAATCTAATTTCCAACATCTATTGCAGACAAGTCTTGGCGAGAGAGAGAGAGAGAGAGGAGAGAGAGAGAGAGAGAGAGAGAGAGAGAGAGAGAGAGAGAGAGAGATGATCATGTGTCTCTGTTCCCCTCTTGGGTGAGAGAATGAAAAAGAGAAGTAACACTGACGTAGAATGAGAGTACCAGACGCCATTTCTCTCTCTCTCTCTCTCTCTCTCTCTCTCTCTCTCTCTCTCTCTCTCTCTCTCTCTCTCTCTCTCTCATGTTTAATGTTATAAGATGCCGCATAGCTATTATATCTCACTTTATTGTTTCTGGCATTTCTATTAAAGAAAAAAGAAATTCTTCCCTTCTCGAGTGATTTTTAACTTTTTTTTTAATCATATCGTGCGTCAATGTCATGATACTGTTACCTATACAATGCAGCACATTATGTATTTATGATGAACAGCAGCCATCACTAATTTCTTGCGGTCACAACTGTACATAAAAGCAATTACGAAGGTTCATGATTCTTCCACGATTGCTGCCTAGAGAGTGAAAGAGGAAGGCTTAGGGCTGGAGAGGGTTGGAGTGTCAGCTAATGCAAAACAAAATACTTGCAGAATGCCCATGAACACTATAGTCTGTCCAGAATGTCATGAAACATTACCGCTTAGCGCCAATTTCATTCATTAAATCTTACTTAAGGCGAAAAACAGTGTAGATTTGACATACAGTTTGCCACATCTCTCTGTCTCAGGTCAGGAAGGTTAATTAGATTATCACTTTGGTTCTGATACCCAAGCGTGACGGTTTAAGGTGGAAGGCTCCCCACTACAGCAAATAAGTGCTCAGACACATGAAGTCATATTCAATGTTCATGAGTACTTCAAAAGGGAGAAAGAAAAGAAAACTGTTATGCATGGCTTTGCCAAGGCAGTACAACGTACAATGGATGAAACTAAGCAGTGCAGAAGTAGGATATATCGTATTTGTAAGGAAGGAAAAGACAGCTTAGAAGAAAATGAAGCTCCCGTTTTAAACGTAAAGAAAAGGAAAAGACCACCAACTGTAACCAACATCGATGGATTTAATCAGTGCGTTTTACGAAGGACAGCTCTCGGTTATTATGTCAGAAAGGAAATTCCAACGCTGGATTGCATTCTACTTGAAGTCAAAGAAAATATTGGATTTAGTGGATGCAGAGAATCTCTACGTAAGATACTTAAAGAAATTGAATTTAAATACGGAAGAGTTAACGGGCTGAAATTTCTACTGGAGAAAAGTTATATTGCAAGTGCCAGGACCAAGTTCCTAAGTGAAATGAAAAATATTAGGGGTACAGGAAAAAAAAGTCTGTTATATTTATGGATGAAACCTGGATTAATCAGAATTATACAGTCACCAAGTGTTGGATGGATGAAAGTTCGACAGGAGCAACTGGAATAAACCCACCAAGCGGGAAAGGGAGTAGAATTGTCATTTTGCATGCTGGATCTGAGCAAGGATTCGTGCAACATGCAATGTTGATATTCCAAATAAAGAACGACGGTGACTGTCACCACCAAATGAATCACATTGTATTCGAAATATGGTTTCGAGAGCAGCTCATACCCAATATACCACAACAGTCCGTCATAATTATGGACAACGCATCATACCATTCAGTGCAAAGTGACAAACCTCCTACCATGGCAAGCACCAAGGGACCGATCCAAGACTGGTTAAGAAATAAAGGTGAAAATCCCCAGAATATCTGACGAAGTGTGAATTGCTTGAAATGGTGAAAGCAGTGAAACATGGAAATGCTCTAAAATATGTCATCGACAAAATAGCTTTAGAAAAAGGTCACAGGATCATAAGGCTGCTACTTTATCACTGCCATTATAGTGCAATTGAACTCATTTGCAAGCAGGTTAAAAACTATGGAGCCAAAAGGAATACATTTAAAATGGCATCTCTAACATCTTTGCTGCAAGTGGCACTGTCATGCGTGACAGCAGAAAATTGGAAAAATGCCGTTAATCATGTTGAAATCATCATTATAAAAGACAGAGAATGATGTTGCTGTGAATCAGTTTGTTGATTCATTTGTTATAGAAG
>NC_090756.1:36798062-36810562 GCF_036898095.1 Palaemon carinicauda | reverse complement strand
GTTGTATCAAACCTTGGTATTCTATCTATCTTTCTGATGGGTGCTTTCAGTTTTAATTTCAGTATGGCAATGAGGAGCTGGTGATCACTACCAATATCTGAACTTCTATAGCTTCTTACATTTCTCAGAGTCCTCCTTTTCTCTTTAGTAATGGGAATGTGATCTATCTTATTTTTTTTTTAATTGCCACTTGGTGAAGTCCATGTATGCTTGTTGATGTTCTTATGTTGGAACAGAGTACCTCCAATGACAAGATTGTTTGCTGAACAGAAATTTAGGAAATTTGCTCCATTTTCACTTGCAAACTTCGCTAAGACTCTCAACACCCATCACATTCTCTATCCCCTAATGACTTTGTCCAACTTTAGCATTGAAGTCCCCAATCACAATTTTTATATCTCTCTCAGGGATCTCATTTATTATCATCAGCAGTTCTTCATAGTATTCATATTTCCTTTCTTAAAGGGAATCATTTGTTGGAAAAGCAAACTATAGTACTCATATTGCACTGCTTTGATTTGAACTTTGATAATAATAATAATAATAATAATAATAATAATAATAATAATAATAATAATAATAATAATAATAATAATAATAATAATAATAATAATAATAATAATTTCTCTTCCGGGTGTCCAATTGCTCCAATCTGCCTCAATGGACGGCACCTGTCTGAGATAATCGACGCCTATTTGCAAGAGTAAGGGTCATCATTTAGGCGAATAATGATTATAAATCAAAAGGTATTATCAACTTATCAAATGGCTACAATTACTGGTGAATGATTAGGTGATATTTGAATAAGAGTTTTTCAAGAAGAAACTTGAATTTAGAGAATCCAAAGTTTAGGGGAAACATCCCTGGAAAGATGAAACGTGCAGAGGATGTTTTGATGTTGAATAGACTGACATCAATATTTCTTCATAGTTTATATAGGAAGAGATATATTTTAATGTTGTTACTGACTTTAAGATATTTCGTATACATTGTCTATTATTTTTAATAAAAATTTTCCATTTCCTTATTTCCTTTCCTCATTGGGATATTTTTTCCTTCTCGATTCTTTGGCCTTGTAGTATCCTGCTTTTCAAGCAAGGGTTGAGCTTAGCTAGCAGAAATAATAATAATAATAATAATAATAATAATAATAATAATAATAATAATAATAATAATAATAATAATAATAATAATAATAATAATTTTCTAGCATTTTATATCAGATCTAATGATATAAGTAATTGAATATCCCCGGAAACAGAAAGACAATGAAATTATTATGGAAGAGGTGAACAATTAAACCAGGCAAATGTCACTTAGATATACCTTAATATATCTTAGTTACTCTAAGTTTGAAATATATTCAGTGTGACACAATTTTTGGGGGAGAGCAAACATGTTTAAAAGGTCAAAATATATTCAATATGAAAAGAGGCGATGTAAAAGCAATAGAGTAATGAGTGAATACGTACACATATTGTACTACACATAAACATACTTACACATGCATTCAGTATATTGCATAAAAAAAGCTGCTCTTAATAAGGACCTTTATCTGAATTATTATTATTATTATTATTATTATTATTATTATTATTATTATTATTATTATTATTATTATTATTATTATTATTATTATTATTATTATTAAAATCCTCCATAACTACAGGAAATGTAGTTAAGCCATATATAAAACTTGAAAAACCATTAGATGCTAGTTATTGAGATATAACTAATTAGTTTAAAGGTTTAAAGATCGATCAAGAATGGCAGAGGAAAGGGACAGTGATATTGCTCTGACAAGATGGACAATATCCTAAAGACTGACCATATATACATATGATCAGCACACAAGCCCCATCTCCACCCAAGCTAGGATCAGGGAGGGCTAGGCAATGGCTGCTGATGACTCAGAAAGTAGACCTATTGGCTCCCCCAAACGTTCCTTTTCAGCTCTATAAAATGGTGAGGTTGCATACACTTAAGGAACTAACGAGTTTGAGCGGGATCGAACCCCACTCCGGTGATCACCAGGCAGGGATGCTTCCCATAGGCCACTGCAACCCACTTATTAAAAGCTAGCGAATAAAGTTCATGAAATATAAAAACAAATATTGAAGTGATTGTTTGAAATATTTCAGTTTCTTCACGACAAGTTTAATTACCTGAAATTGTGTTATCTTTCTCTTATTTGTGTAAATTCAAGAGTCAAAAGAGAATCAGAACTTTCTTAATACATTATACATCTCAGGTTCACATTAGCACCTTCTCACTCGCCTCAGTTTGTTCCCAAGACAGATTTTGCTGGATCTAAACTTTACGAAAACTAAGGCCATTAAGGCCCAGCGGAATCGTTGAAATTAAAGATGGGCAAAAATGCGTTTGTGTGTGTGTGTGTGTGTGTGTGAGAGAGAGAGAGAGAGAGAGAGAGAGAGAGAGAGAGAGAGAGAGAGAGAGAGAGACCCAAAATTTTTTTTAAGACCGTGTTAAGATTAAATGAAAGAGAAGATTGTGGCTAGATATTAGTCAAAGTAATATTAAATTTCATTTTTACTTCTGTTTATTTATATTTATCATTCATGGAATATAAGACAAATTACTCTTATTACGTATACCAGACTTTACACCTCAATGAAAATACATTAAATTTTGTCGTTTATTTCAAATATTTATTTCTATATTAAGGTAAATAATTTAGCAAAAGTCGTTTGCCTTGATTTCATTGGTCTTCGTTCAAATGTCACCAACTGGAAACTCTTATCTTCTTCATAATGATGAACTATTTTGCAATTTCGCTCAATAAAAGATACAGTTCACTAAGCATATCTTAAAAATAATAATATATCTTTTTACCAAATTATCCAGATCATAATAAAAAAAAAATATAGTAATTTTCAATTAAAATAAAAATTATCAGATGCAAACGATGAATTTTACTTCTTTAACCACAATACTGATGATTTAAAGTAGTGAACATACACAAGATGGAGTTAAGGGCGTCAACTGTCAAACACGGTTGAAGCTACCCAACCACATATCATACATGGACATATATATGAGTGTGTACAATATATATGTACGTGCGTCAACCACAATTATATGACTGCCATTCCTAACTGACGACCTTATTCATCTGTTTGTCTATTCATCAGAAAAAAAAAAAAATAACATGACAAAAGCATACTTAATTACGATTAGCTCCTCAATCATGCAGTATTGCCAAATACGGTAATGAAGCTCATCTCATTCATACCAAAAATCCAAAATCATAATAGTGTCTCATCGTAATTCACTCATTATCAAACTGCCATGATTAGTCGCATATATCAATTCCCTAACTGCTGCAATATTGATAGATTTTCCTTTCTTTGAAAAGTTAAGCTAGGCATTTGTTAATAAGAGCGTAATATCATTGGACGTGGAGGGGCCGGTTAGATCAGCGGAATATTAATCATTTTAGAATGAACAAAGTTTTGGTGGATTGGCTTTGCTGTTACAGTGGCCGCCATCAATAATGTGAGCACACTAATTTCTCAATTATGATGTACGAATTTGTGTGCTGATTTAATTATGGATGTAAATACGGAGGTATACTTATAAATACACAAATTAATACATTTATGTAATACTTATATATTACATGTTTAAAACACATGACCTAATAGGTCACTGTGGAAGTAGAAGCAATGTAACATTTTTCATGAAGAGTAAACACCAACCCAGTCCGTGAGAAAGGTTGCCTGTGAGAACGGAACTGAGTATCTTCCGGTATTAATGTGGTGTTTACATAAATCATTAAGTGCTGAAATAACTTTAACATGCATATGGATATTTGTATCAGTTTACTCGACGATGTCATACGGAATGGTCATCGAACCAAACCAGCTATACTCCTGTGATGGAGATGTTAACACTGTTGTTCTTAAATAATAAACCATTTTAAAGTTAACTTACTTCGACTTTATTTGAAGATGTAACATACCAACTCTAATAATCAACACATTTTAGATGACATTTGAAGAGAACCCAAATGTGTATTAACAACAGTAGCACACTAATAAATGGTGGCAGCGGTGGGATGTAACATACCAACTCTAATAATCAACACATTTTAGATGACATTTGAAGAGAACCCAAATGTGTGTTAACAACAGTAGCACACTAATAAATGGTGGCAGCGGTAAAACTCTAAAAACCAGAGAAAGATCTTCAAGAACCACCGGTAAAACTCTAAGAACCAGAGAAAGATCTTCAAGAACCAGCGAATAAAACACTAAGAACTAGAGAAAGATCTTCAAGAACCAGCGAATAAAACTCTAAAAACCAGAGAAAAATCTTAAGGAAATCAACAGTAATGAATCTACAATTTTGACTAAGTATCATAGTCCACCGAAGAAATGAAACATTTAATATCAACAAATGAATGTTATATAAACTGATGAACTGGATCTTCAATCAACATCCTAAGAAAACCAAGGACTGACACTCAACGTTTACAAAACATTGAAGAAACATATCCAGGAAGCACTACATTCAACGGAAATCGGACCGAAAACATTCACCCAAACATCAAGAGAGAGAGAGGAAATCGGACCGAAAACATTCACCCAAACATCAAGAGAGAGAGAGGAAATCGGACCGAAAACATTCACCCAAACATCAAGAGAGAAAGAGGAAATAACGACATCACAAAACGCCATAGAAACCGAAGCTAAGTACAATTTTCTTATTCATTTCAGTTTTGAGCAGTGAGGTGTAGTTACCACGAGTCGATAGTCCATTATTACTGGGGTGAGTTGTTTGCTAAACTTCAATTTCCTTTCATTAAAGGAAACTGTGTTCAACTCCGAATTCTCGTCTAGAATTTTTTTCTCTCTCTGTGCTAATTCCGTTTTCTTAGAGAAATTCTCGGGAAATATCTTTGTATTCCGTTTTCTTTCAGAAGTTCTCGGGAAATATCTTTGTATTAATATCATTGTTTTTGGGAATTTTGTTATAATCTTTATCATTTAGTGCTTATGCGTTTACGCAGTGGACGTCTGTATTCATATAGTTATTTTGATAGGATTGCAAGGGGTCGTAGAGATAGGAAAAGAAATACCGTAAACATGACGCCCCCTCTGAGCCAAGCCCCTGGACCGTGTAACGCAACAGCAGGACATGGTAATCCCCTCCCGATTGTGACACTCGTAAATGCTCGATCTGCAATCCTTCCTTTTCAGGGTCGTGTTAATGGGTTCTTGCCTCAAAATGTGGAGTCATGGATTTCATCCGTCGATGCCCATTTAAATGCCAAACAGATCGTAGGCCCTTTTGTACAATTACAAGAAGCTAAAAGTTTTATAGACTTTTCTAAAGGAGATGCGAGTGCGTATTTAAGGGGTGTATCCTTTCAAGAAGCAGTTACCTGGGATGATTTCAAAGTTAGGCTACGTGCAGTCTATGGGGGTGAAGAAGCCTTGGATGTAGTTTTAAAATTAAGAAATACACTCAATCAGGCCACTATGACTCGGCTTAATGTTATTGAGAGAGCAGCTCTCATAGCCGATAGGCTTAATGAATATTAAGATATTTTAGGTAATTCCACTTGGGTTACCAGAGATAACTTCTCCATGAAAGATTTTTTACGATTAATGTATTTAACTTGCATGACACTTATGTTGCCTGAAGCTTTAGTGCGGTGTTTTGATAAAAAGTTAACGCCAGCAAGTACGGAATTGGATCTATATAAACAGATAAAGAAACACATGTCTAAGTGTCCTGACCTTGATCCGGTGGTAACTCAAGTTTTTGCAAAAAATTAAACAGAGCCACAACAAGTAAATGTAATTAATAATAGTGAAGTTGCAGGAATGACGTGTTATAATTGCAAACGCCAATGTCACTTGATTTGGGGACTGCAAAACGAAATTCTGTTCGATACATAATAGTTCGACTCATTCATATAGTCAGTGCTACTCGCGTAAGACACAACAGAATCCTAGAAATATACAGTCAATTCCACAGTCAGTTCCATATGGAAATAAAAAGAAAAATCCTCATTTTAATAAGAAGAAACAGCCAAACGTCAATGTAGTTCAGAATACGAAACAAACAAACAGTTCTTCACATAACGCTGAGCCTGGGTCGTCAAACCTGACCTCGCAAGGTCAGACTAATTTTCAGAATATGCAGAGCAAAGAAAATACCACAAAATTAACTCCAATGGGGAAGAGAGTGATGTTGGGTCAAGGTCATTCATATCAACATCAGTAGTATGAATAATCAATTTAATGTTTTATCAGATCATTGTGAGGCAATAGATTTTCCTATGAAACACACGGCCGAATTAAGTAAATCAGTGCATGCTCCCGTAGATTTGCAATGCATTCATTCAATAATAAGCCAAAATGAGTTACGATCAACAGTATATGCTGTAAATTTAGAACACAGATCATTTACATTATTTTTTTACTCTGGTAGTCCACGTAATATCATGGATTTGAGGACACATCATTTGTTGTTTTCGAACTTTCCAATAGAAAAATCCGGAGTAAGACTCTTGGGTATAGGAAAAAATGAATTATATATAATGGGCGTAACTCATGTTCAGTTCAAGGTCGGTAAGCGCACGTTTGCCGATACATTTGTTGTTCTAAAAAACATTGATATGTATCCAGCTGTAATTATAGCATATCCATCTATGGGCAATCAAAACATTATCTTAGCCCCTGCCAAGCACGGCGTGTATATCAAAGAAAAATCTATAAGTCTTCTAATACCTTAAAATATGTTTTGGATAAAGAGGAGACGACAAATGAAAAAGTGACGTACGTTGAAGAACCAATAACATGTCTCAGTAATAAAGAAATAATATATGCGACCCTACAGAATTCTCGTTCACCCATAATATCATCTTGCACGCAATCTATCGAGCCAAATGTACCTTCGAATTCCATAGTGTAAGTAAAGAAAACATTACCGGGATCTGAAATATTAAACCTTTCCGACACTTTGAAAACTAACGGATTGTCTGTCACACAAGCTATTTATACAGTATGCTCATATCAACAATGCAATATTGAATTCTGTAATCATTTAAATATCACATTAGTAACTCACATAAATCAACATATCTTGGATGTAGAAGTAAATAAACATCGTATTCTTACCGTTGCTGAAATTAATCGCGCTCAATCAGTTGCGGATGAATCCCTTTTGCAATCTATTAAAAATAAAATCAATTAAGACATTCAAGACGAAGAAATTCAGCAGAAAATATTTGGACTTTTAACTGAATATCATGATGTTTTTTTTCCACTACGAATGGATCCTTAGGAAAAACAGATGTGATCGAGCATCAAATAAGGTTAAAGGACAAGCAGAAAATTATCTATGTACCCTCGTAGAGACTCCCTATGAAATTCCAGAATTAAATAAATGATGAAGTAGGTAAAATGCTAGAAGAAGGAGTCATTAGGATATCGAACAGCCCTTATAATTTTCTATTAATAGTTATACCGAAAAAAGATCGAATATGGCGTATCTGCGTAGACTTCCGTCGACTAAACGAGGAGACGATCCCTGATCGATTCCCAGTGCCATGTACTGACGATATTTTGTCTTTGTTAGGTCAGAATAAATATTTTACCAGTTTGGACTTACTTAAAGGCTTTCACCAGATATCATTAGAAGAAGATAGTATCCCATACACAGCCTTCAGCACAGCCAGGGGACATTAGGAATTTTTACGGATGCCTTTTGGTTTACGTTGTGCTCCCATAACATTTACAAGGATGATTAACATAGTGTTTGGAGACTTGCTAGGGGATATTTTGCATGCCTATAGGGACGACCTTGTAATCTTTTCAACCACACCTTAGAAGAACATCTGCGTAAACTAGAACTAGTACTACAGAGACTAAGACAACATAACTTAAGGGTGAAAATTAGTAAGTGTGAATTTTTCAAAACAGAATTAGTCTATTTGGGTTTTTTGGTGTCAAGACAAGGTCTTAAAGTAGTCTATGATAGGGTGTCGGCTATCCGTAGCTTTCTGATACCTACTACTGTCAAGGGAATATAGCAATTTCTGGGTTGTAGTGGATATTACAGGCGTTTTCTACGCAATTTGTCAATAATAGCCGCTCCCTTAACTGATCTTACGTAGGGCGTAGCATCCTTATGGTCTGAGGAGCATCAACAGGCCTTTAATACCTTGAAAGATGAACTGTGTAGTTTTCCTATCTTGAAATTTCCTGACTTCGGTAAAGAATTCTTCATTGCAACAGACGCCTCAGACTTAGGAGTAGGTGGGGTATTGCTTCAGCAATATGAAAAACAGTTTTTCCCAATAGCTTTTTATTCTCGAAAACTGAGAACTTCCTAAAGTAAGTATGCAGTAATAGACAAGGAAGGGCTAGCTATTGTTAATTCACTAGTGCATTTTAAGTTCATAATATACGGTTATCCCGTTAAGGTTCATACTGATCATAATCGACTAACCGACTTCTTTAAAGGCTTCAACCACAGCCCAAACGAACTCGGTGGCATTTGATCATTCAAGACTTTGGCGTGAGAATCGGGTATTTACCTGGGAAAGCAAATATCATTGCTGATGCATTATCACGCAACCCCGTGTCATCTTGTACGGAGCCTTTAGCTGAATTAATAGATATATCAACATCTATGCCTATTGTTAAAACAATATCTGAACAAGAAGATTTGGGCTGGAGTGCTGAATTATTACAGACTGAGCAAGGAAAAGATCAGAAATTAGAAAAAATTATAAATGCTTTGAAAGGCAATCATAAGGAAAAGGAATATATAAAGTATAAGCAGCAGAATTATATAATCAAAGACAATATTCTGTGTAGGACCGTGACAAGGAAAATCCGCAATACACCACATGTAACTAATGACAAGGTAGTGGTACCAATCTCACTTATTTCCACTGTCCTGAATTGGTTGCATGCAAATCCATTGCATGGACACTAGAGGTTCTCATTAATGTCACAGAAAGCCAAATCATTGTTTTATTGGCATACCATACTTACAGATATGAAAAAACACATAGCTAATTGTTGCATATGTCAGGAAAACAAAGGGCATATGAAAACACCTGTCATCCAAGGGGCTTATCCCGTGCCCAATCAACCCTTTGAAAGGATACATTTAGATTTATTAACAGGATTTTACGAGTCAGACAGATGAAATAAGCACTTCTTAGTGATTGTAGATGCTTTAACTCGATATACAGAATTAATAGCGCTTAAAACTAAAACTGCGATTGAATGCGCTAGGAAGTTTTACGAGTGTTACATTTGTAAACATGGAATTCCACACATGATAATTTCAGACTCGTGTGGAGAATTTAATTATCACTTTTTTACCTCATTGTGTGAATTCCTTAGCATAAAGGAAATAAATACCATGATATATCACCCAGAGTCGAATGGGCTAGTGGAAAGAGCAAATAGGAAGGTTTTAAATATATTGAGAGTAACACTAGGGCAATCAGACCCCAACTGGGATATTACAATACCTGCGGTACTGAGTACTCTGAATCATTCATATCATATATCAATCAAAATGTCACCGCACGAAGCATTGTATGGTACCCCAGTTAGAATGCCTTTCCATGTATTAACGCCTACAACTAATCTATCAAATCCTTTAAAAGAATATATAAATGCAAGCAAAAGTCGTTTTGATATCCTTCGAATCACAAATTATAATGAAAAGGAATCATGATAAAATAGCGAAGCCAACGAAAACATATACCGTGGGTGATAATGTATATATACAGGTAAATGTACGTAAAGGACTCAATTATAAACTAACACCTAAGTTTGGAGGCCCATTTAACATTTTGGAAACATTAACGGCCAATAGGTTTAAAGTTCGAAACGTATCCCAACCCACGGATGAGAGAATCATACCATTAGCTCACATAAAAAATTAAAATAAGAGGGAAAGAAGTAAGGGAAAGATTTTTTATTTCTTTTATATTACATTATATGTTAAAAGTTTTTCTTCTTAATACAAGAGTAATTACATATGTTTTTCTCGTTACAGGTTTCCAAGATGAAGTTTTTGTTGTTGGGAGTGATATTGTTCGCTCAGACATTTTTCTCGTGTGGGATGAGCTCTAAAACTAAAAGTATAGTTTTTAAATATGGCACTAGAGTTGAAAGACAAGAAGACATTTATATTACATCAAGTAACATAGTTTTTGAAGTGCGTATGCAAGCAATTTTTCTCCCAGAGAATGTCACTAGCTTAAAAAGCTCCATTTCAAGGTTTTCTGTCTCATTAACCCGAGAACTGCTGCAAGCCTCTTGAGCGGCTGTATGGGAGACTGCTATAAGCCTCTTCAAAGCGCAATTTTCTATTTCTTTTTGCAAATTCCCTTGTGAACTTGTTCGACTTTTATTATTTTTCTTGTGAGAAAATAATATTTCTGGTAGAAATTTTAATGTTAATAACTTTATTTTACCTATATAATTATGTATAATATAAAACCTTTTCATATAGGAACTTTAACTTTTTAGCAAGGGAAAAAGGTGAATTGTAATTATTTTCAGTTAAAACTGGTTTTATATTAACATATTAGAAACATAAATGATAAAAAAAACCATATAACATTATACATACTCATACACACCAACGATATCACATCGTAATATATTGTGTAGGGAGGGAAATAAAACCTGTGGCAACAATACCGAATGTTTTTGTTTTGAATATCCGCGAGTGTTTGTTTACAAAGTATAATTTTGTAGGGTTGTTTACAAGGAGTATGAGTTAGTATTTTAATGCAATGTAATGTGCCTTCATGTCCCACCGACTGCTTTCGTCACTGGCATACCCAAAATAAATATTGAGAGAGAGAGAGAGAGAGAGAGAGAGAGAGAGAGAGAGAGAGAGAGAGAGAGAGAGAGAGAGAGAGAGAGAGAGAGAGAGAGAATAATCTTTTTGAGAATTTTTAAAATATATCCTGTTTTCATTCTGTATATCCACAATAGGAATTTTCTATATGTTTTGTAAATACCGTAAATACTGTATATTTTAATATGCGGTGATGCTTTTGATATACGCATTACTATATAGAAATGCTTAAAAATGTCATAAAAACCTATTGTCATTAGTCTAAACACATAGGTGAGGTCATGAGTTTATTAGTTACTATGTTTACCTATACAAGATTCCAATAATAATTAATATGTTTTCAATATGATATAATTATTGCTCTCCTTATGTACTTTAAATATTATGACATTTTAGGTTACAAGTAATATATATATATATATATATATATATATATATATATATATATATATATATATATATATATATATATATATATATATATATATATATATATATATATATATATATATATATTATATATCCATATGTAAAAGACTATGATATTGCATTACTTTTAATCAATTTGTTCCTTCAAATATTCTAAGTTGGTTTATCAAAATTGTAAGTAAAAATATATATTCTCTCTAAATATGATATATTATTTTGAATAGATTTAAAATAATTGCAATGGTAACAATAGTCACTTTATGAATAGATAAAGGAAACAAACGAAGCAAATAAAGTGTTTGTAAATAGTAAATGTGACTACATCAACTGAAATTATCATTATTATTTCAGGAATAGATACAATTCTATATCATAGGATTTGAAAATATAAAGTAATTTTTTTTATCACGACACTTTTGAATATATAGTAAAGGCTATTTGTTAAAAATAGCCTAAAACCTTCATTACATATTACGGAATGTAGTAAATAAAAATCGCTAACCTCTACCGGGCGCAAACAGTCCCGTAATACCGTGGGTTATACCCAACATACTACCCACCCCCCTACCCATGAAAGACAGTCCAGACTCACCCATTAGCCATCACGCAAGATTCCACCTCGCGCTTTAAAATTAACTTTGATGGTTTATAACAAATTAACAAACAAGATGTAGGATAAAATATTTGGATGATATATGCACGAACTTATTACAAAAACATTGGTATAGTTATGGGTTAGATTCTGAAACACTGTATTTTTGTCAAGATAGCCGCACCACGGGACTGTAGTAAAAGGACATTGCCGCATTTCTCAGGTTAATGAATTGCATTGAAGACATTTTCCTTTTAATACAGAGAGTTCGCTTGCATCGACACTAAAAGTTGCAGAAATGCTGTCTGACGACTTGCGAAATAAGACTTACAAGGCAGAATCTTTGGCTCGTGACCTTTTGATGTGGACTGTAGGACACGATAATCTTGAGAAACATAACCCGTTTATTTTTGCTGCACTAAACATCTTTGGTTCTATTGCAAGTTTACGTTTAGGAATTTCCATTCGTCTTAATATTAGTAATCAAAATAAGAAAATTGAGTTCTTGACTCATGAAGATAAATTGATTATTTCAGAACTAAGAAATCAGTTAGCTTCAATCAATCAAATTATGAGTTTTGTAAATGAACATTCTATTAATATCCATAAG
>NC_090756.1:36785562-36793062 GCF_036898095.1 Palaemon carinicauda | reverse complement strand
ATTTAAAAAAATCAACTTCCTAATTACCTTGAAGTTCATCAAATGAAGTTTTCATAAAACTGTACGAAGTTTTCTCTATACATTTATTTGGATTCCATAGTTCTTGAATAATTATAAAAATATGTATTTTTTTTTCTTTTACAAAATTAGGATCTCTTTTGGAAAATGGCATTGAATCGAACAGTAATTAAGAAAATTATGACTGTAGGGGTTGTATCCTGAGTGTTTTATTTAGTAATTTTTCTATTCTTTTCTCATGATTTTGTTTCTAAATCATTTGATCTAAAATTTAAAAAATTACTTTTACAAAGATGGTTTACATATTAATTGCAAGTATCAATATCTTGTGATTGAAATTCTTTTTTAGATTCACATTTATTTAAGAATAATTAGTTCAGTTCAGTAATTCAATTCAAATACGTCCGGTATTCAGGGTAGATTGTTAAAAAAAAAAAAAAAAAAAAAAAAAAAAAAGGTTCTGAATCTATACATTCCCGTTACCCCAATGAAGTAAAGCAAATTAGTCATTTCTGTGTTTATTATCCATTAAACATGATCCTCCTCTAATAGGACATTTAGGAATAATTCTCATGTTCATATATAAATATTTTAGGGAATATCTATCAGAGGGGATTAATCAGTTTTTGGATTTCTAAAAAAAAATTTTCATTATCCATGCGTCTCTTATTAGAGATTGTTTTTTTTTATCACATAATCGCCCAATTAATACATTTCTGGAGTCAGGTACAGAAAAATTAGATTTGCTTTTGTGAGTTAAACTTTTGAAGTTATTAACCTAATTAGTTCCTCCATTAATGTATCAAATAATATTAATAATAATAATAATAATAATAATAATAATAATAATAATAATAATTAATAATAATAAGAAGAAGAAGAAGAAGAAGAAGAAGAAGAAGAAGAAGAAGAAGAAGAAGAAGAAAACCTAATGAATCAAATCTATTATTTGGATTGATAATAATAATAATATAATAATAATAATAATAATAATAATAATAATGATAATAATAGTAATAATAATATTACGCTAAGACTTATATTGATTATTGGGATTTATAATAATAATAATAATAATAATAATAATAATAATAATAATAATAATAATAATAATAATAATAATAATAGTAATAATAATAATAATAATCAACGAAGCAAATTTACTACTTGAATTTATATTACTTATTCCCAAATAATCCATCAGAAATACGAATAAAATAACTTTTAGTTTTCACCTGATAACATCCAAAATCATAGATCATCAAATTATTTTATTATTTACAGGAATCCTGAGTTAATAAACACATAGAGGTTTGTTTACATCTTCCCCAACCATATACTCCAAGATGATACTCCCTGATTCATCGAATTCCATTTCCCTGCCCTTTCATAACCTCATATCGAAGAGGGAAAAATGTACACAGACGTAATACTCTATTGTCACCATCAAAATCTTTACACAGAAGTAACAGACAACATCAAAATTTGTAATAATATCTTTACTGTATTGTACAGTACTGTACTCTACGCTATTACTAGCTGCCATTACTGTTCGACATTACTATTTGCCATTACTGTTTTCTCTTACTGTCCACCATTACTATATTCTATTACTGTCCGCCATTACTATCTGCCATTACTGTTGGCCATTACTATCGCCATTACTATCTGCTATTGCTCTCCACCATTACTGTTTACCATTATTCTCCAGTATTACTATCAGCCATTACTACTTGCATTACTTTCCACCATTACTGTCTGCCATTACTATCTGCCATTACTGTCTGCCATTATTACCCGTCATTACTATCTGCAATTACTGTCTGCCATTAATATCCGCCATTACTGTCCTCCATTACTGACCACAATTACTATCCGCCATTACTATCCACTATTAAATTCCTTTATTAAATTCTGTCATTTCTGTCTGCCATTACTATCCGCCATTACTATCCACTATTAAATTCCTTTATTAAATTCTGTCATTTCTGTCTGCCATTACTATCCACTATTACTCTCCGCCAATACTGTCTGCCATTACTATCTACTATTACTCTCCGCCAATACTGTCTGCCATTACTATCTACTATTACTCTCCGTCAATACTGTCTGCCATTACGTATCTACTATTACTTCTCCGCCATTACTGTCTGCCATTACTATCTACTATTACTCTCCGCCAATACTGTCTGCCATTACTATCTACTATTACTCTCCGCCAATACTGTCTGCCATTACTATCTACTATTCTCTCTCGCCAATACTGTCTGCCAATTAATATCTCCGCCATTACTGTCTGTCATTACTCTCCGCCATTACTAACGCGTCTCATTACTATCTGTTATTGCTCTTCGCCATTACTGTTTGCCATTACTCTCTGCCATTACTATCCATCATTACAGCCCACCATCACTGTATTCCATTACTCTCGGCCATTACTATCCTCCATTACTATCCATTATTACTCTCCGCCATTACTGATTGCCATTATTCCTCTGCCATTACTATCCGCCATCACTATCTGCAATTGCTCTCCACTATACTGTCTGCCATCACTCTCCACCATTACTAACTTCCATTACTATCCACTATTACTCTCCACCATTACTATCTTCCATTACTATCCACTATTAAATTCCTTTATTAAATTCTGCCATTTCTGTCTGGCATTACTGTCTGCCATTTACTATCTACTATTACTCTCCGCCATTACTGTCTGCCATTACTCTCCACCATTACTATCTTCCATTACTATCCACTATTACTCTCCGCCATTACTGTATTACATTACTCTCCGCTATTAATATCCTCCATTACTCTCCGCCATTACAGTCTGCCATTAATATCCGCTATTACTCTCCGCTATACTGTCTGCCATTACTATCCTCCATTACTATTTGCCATTACTATTCACTATTACTCTCCACCATTACTGTATTCCATTACTCACCGCCATTACTGTTCGCCATTACTCTCCGTCATTATGCTCCGCCAATACTTTCTACCATTAATCTTCACCATTACTGTTCACCATTACTGTCTGTCATTACTGTCTGCCATTACTCTCCGACTCTCTGCCATTACTGTCTGCCATTACTCTCCGACTCTCTGCCATGACCGTCTGCCATTACTCTCTGACTCTCTGTAAATTACTGTCTGCCATTACTCCCTGCCATTACTGTTCGCCATTACTCACCATCATTATGCTCCGTCAATACTTTTTGGCATTAATCTTCACCATTACTTTTCGCCATTACTGATCATCATTGCTGTCCGCCATTACACTCCGACTCTCTGCTATTACTGTCTGCCATTACTCTTTGCCATTACTCTCCGACTCTGCCATTACGGTCTGCCATTACTCTCCGTCTCTGCCATTACTGTCCTCCAATAATTACTCTCCTGACTCTCCGCCATTACTGTCAGCCATTACTCTCCATTATCACTTTCCGCCATTACTGGAAGGAATTCATTATTTGGGAAGCTTTGGATCAACTACATTTGTCAGACCTCAATGTTTTCCACCATAAGGAAATGATCCAAAGGAGGACAATCAAATGAAAAGCAGAGTCACAATTTTTTTTTAGGATTCAGTTCATTGGTAATTTCCTTATGAGAATCCACAAAAATCGTTTTGAGAAAAAAAACATGAAAGTCCATAGAATCCTTTGGTGTAGAGTCCTTGTTATGTTTATGATAGATCTCCATATCCGAAACTGATCTATTTCTTAAGAAGCAAAATGCGTCTCAAGAAACTAAATTAGTCTGAATTTCTATTCTGGTCTTCAGCAAATTTTTAATTTACTCTTAAAAAAGGTAACGGGCTACGATAGGGAAGTAGGTGCAACCCTTTTTTTAATGGACTGGAAACATGCTGGAATAATTCGAACCTTTCTTAGAATTACATAATTTTTAAAAGGACCCTTGAAGGATAGTACTCAAGACGTGCTGAGGAATTTCTGTTTTCCATTGCAGGAATATGCTGGATTTTTTCGTATTTTTAAGAAGAAGATAAAGTCTTAAACAAACGTAAGAGTCATAATTAAGTTAAGGTCTATTACACCTGTTTATCAAACCTTTTTTTAGGGTTAATTATGACTTTAATTACCTGAAGTCGTTCCTATCATTCTTCACTTCAAATTTCTTCACATTTTCCCCTAACTTTCAACATTTCCTCTACATTAATTATGATGTTGCCTCAACCTTTTTTTTTTTTTTTCACTGCTTGCTAAAATCTCCTTAAGTTTACGATTCCAGATCACTATTTCTTTCCGGTATTCTAATAATTTATCAGAAATCAAATAAAATTTCCCACACAATTTTCACGTTATTTTTAACAGAGCAAAAGCAAAACTGTTCACCTGAACGGGGTTCCTATTCCTTGCAACCAGAGGAATAAAACTTTGCTTTACCCTAATGGCCGTTCTTGTAATGAAGCCACTGAAATAAATAAGGAGAGAGACGAGGTTCTCTGAACGTTTTTCAGAGGGCAGAAATTTTCAACGTTCTTTCCTTAGAATTTATGATAAAGAACTTAGCAATATATCAATGATGAATAAAGTTTTTTTTTTTTAATATCACATTACAGTAATATGAAATATATTAATTCAACTTGGGTATTATATTATATTCAATCTTTGGCCGAACTTAACACCTCTACAAAATTTCAATTGGCAGGAAAAATCACGAATGAGGGAGAGAGAGAGAGAGAGAGGAGAGAGAGAGAGAGAGAGAGAGAGAGAGAGAGAGAGAGAGAGAGAGAGAGAGAGAGAGAGAATCCATCCTCTGTTTCTCTCGAAATTATTAAAGATTCTCTTTACACAAATTCTAATAAAAGTGAACTCTCTCTCTCTCTCTCTCTCCTCTCTCTCTCTCTCTCTCTCTCTCTCTCTCTCTCTCTCTCTCTCTCTCTCTCTCTCTCTCTCTCTAGAAAAAAAATATATCATTTCATACATATAGCAAGCTAAGAGATAGTTACAAATAAGCCAAAATCTGCAAAATCCTTTTCTGTATCTTATTGCACTTTCTGCAATTTCCTGCAAAATCTGTTTTCCTCCTCTTTTAACGGTCAGTTTCGAATTTACTCGTTTTCGTACACCATTTACTTGGGGTCGTAAATGTGTTATATAAGGATAACACCGAAGGGAATATTTTTCTTTTTATACTTCATATATTTATATTTCATAATTATATACAATGCCTTTTATCTATTTTGTTTTCGTTTATTAGCCCTCAGATCTTTGGTCTTCACATTCTCTTTTACTTTTGGGAGTAATAATAATAATAATAATAATAATAATAATAATAATAATAATAATAATAATAATAATAATAATAATAATAATAATAATAATAATTACATCAAACTTATTTCCATGCTAAGACTGTATTGTAATTATTTTTTTTAAGATATCATTACCTCCAAATTACGCAATTCAAACAAACTATTGTTATCTTCTTAGAAGATAAGATGTTTTGTCTGACTGTTATAATATCAAGATCCAGTAAAAATGAGATGTAAAATATATCCTATATCTCTCTTAGACTAAAAGCTCTTGTATCCTAACGTTTCATTAAAGTGGGTACCATTTGGTCTGTCTAGTTCATCCCTTTAATTGGTTTATTCCAAGGTGATTAGTTGCAAATATAAATAGGGTGCTTTTTATCTATCTTGTTATCTCAGCTAATAATCTCTCTCTCTCTCTCTCTCTCTCTCTCTCTCTCTCTCTCTCTCTCTCTCCTCTCTCTCTCTCTCTCTCTGACTCAAGGTGTAAAGAAATATATATTTCATTGTTCTGATAACATGAAATGTGAATTTATTTTTTAAGGGTTGTTAACCCAACCGGTTAATTACTCCAATATATCTAACAAAACGTTAAATGTCAAATATAATCAACATCTATCAGAGATCATAAGAGACATAATCTTAAGTTATGAATTCTCTTATTAATATTTGATGTGGAAAAGTTAAAATGTTTTTTTCCAGAAAGTTAATTTTGAAAAGTATTATGTAAGAAAGGCTGTAATTAGAGAAAGGTATTAACCACAATTCCAAAATGGAGATTTTTATCGAACTTCCATGGACTATATATTATATCAACATAGTGGAAGGACTATTAGAAAATGCTGTAAAAGAGGAGCATTTAAAATAGAAGACTAAAGAGAGCATTGGAGTTTTGGAGTGGGTTCTTAGATATCTAAAAAGATGAAACTAATTAGAGGCTGAGAAATTATTTAAGAATATGAATATTCTAAGATACAAAAAAAAAAAAAAAATTCAGAAAAAATATATTTCACATCCTTCAATTTCTTTTTTACTAAACATAAAAGTCTCCCCATAACCTGCCCAATTTTCTGGTTCAATCAACTCTGTTTCTCACTTGACCTCACAACCACTCTCTGAAGGTCAACTTCCAGTCTCTCCATCTGATCTGCATTTTCTGTTATCCTCTAAATCAGTCACCCTATTCAAGATCATTATCTCTTCCCCCCCCCCCTCCCACCCTCCTAGCGATGCAATCAGATCTTATTCAAAGCGTTGATCCACCTTTCCTGATATTCTAGTTTGTTTGCCTCATGAAATATTATCTTGAAGATTTTCACTATCCCGAAGCCATACTTGCACACCACAGGTCATTCGCATTTTGTCTTTAACTCCCTTTTCAATTGAATTACGCAATGCACAAATTAATTAGTCATTAAATAAACTATACTCTTAATCATTCTATGCAAATCTCTTTATTCTATATTTCTAATGTTATTTCATCCTGATTCTACATTTGTTGATGTTCCCGTTTCAAACCGTTTCATGATCCGGTACAGATTTTCTCCTGCACGATAGAATAACAAACATTAAACATAAATCACTTCTCATCAAACAAAGGTAAGTTGCTACTAAATCATTTCCATGAACCTCTTATTCCCACCTTTCGTAAACAAATATCAAACAGACATATAAACAATGCATTTTTTCATACGATTCTGTTTTATGTACACAATGTTTGCCGTCTCCAGAGAAAATCCATCACCCATTCACCCGTACTGAATTTGCTTTAATACCTTATAAGTTAATTTCTTTATTTCCCGTTCAGCTTCTTAAATAAAGTTTTTAAATCTACAGGTTCCAAAATTAAAGACGAGACAACAGTAAATGAATATGAGATCGCGAGGGACATTGTCGTAAGGACTCGATTCCATCCACTTCGATCCCATCCAATCAATCACTCAAAGGACGTCAGGGGAATCCTGTGCTTTTAAGAGCATATGGTTTCTGTCAAAGGACCTAATTCTCCTGAAGATTCAATCTTATACAGACCTAAGATACAAAGGACGAGGGACGCTTGAAATGTTAGATACAGAGTTGATTTGTGATGTCTCAAATTTCTGTTCAATTGACCAATAAAATTTATGTTCTTTTTTTATCTAATTCTTGTCTTTTATCTAGATTTAGTTTCAAATGAATAGTAGAATTAATTTACAATA
>NC_090756.1:36775562-36778062 GCF_036898095.1 Palaemon carinicauda | reverse complement strand
ATAATAAAAATAATTCTTTATTTCTAATATTTACATTGGGTATTCATAAAATATAAGGCTACAATTAGTAAAGTTATCTTACAAATAGTTCAAATATTTGTTATTTTAGACATACAAAAGTTGTTATAAGAATCAACAAATCGGCTAAAACTTTGTAATTGAAATAATTCATCAGTAATAAAAGAATATCATGAAATCAGAAGTATTTACTTAGAATATAGTGAGTAAAAATTACTCTTGCCGAATAATGAATATATTGTCATGACCACATAAGTTGTGTTAAAAACAAGTCATGTACAAATCATATTAAAATAACACATAGTAATCAAATATGCATACTAGATTTATAAGGAAATCTTAATTTGTAAATAAAAGCCATCTTATCCATAAATATTATATAAAACTAATTCCAACATCTATAAAAGTACAGTAGTGCCTTCAAAAGCACTTTTAATAAGGCAATTAAGCATAACATTCTTACATTAATCGGGACCATTTAAAATTAGTTTCTTTAAGTGTACATTAAAAGCAGCGAAAGAGGATTTTTTGTTTAATTGTGCCAGGTACTTTATTGTATAATGCTGGGCCTCGAACTCTAAACTGGCGGGAGCCTATCTCTGTTTTCGCCCTTACTACATATAGATTTTCCTGCTGTCGAGTAGAAACCCCATTAACTGCGTGTACTGTTGGAAAATCGTATAACCATTCAGGAGTTATTTTACGTATTGTTTTGAATACCAAATTACAGACATCTATGTATATTTGTCTTTTATCTTTAACCATTCTAATTTTTTGAGGTAAGGGGATACGTTGGTCATGTTTTTTTACATTACCAACAGAGAGAGAGAGAGAGAGAGAGAGAGAGAGAGAGAGAGAGGAGAGGAGAGACGAGAGAGAGAGAGAGACTCTCCCTTTTACGGATTTTCCAGCAGATGAAAACAATATGCGAAGAATTATAGTCACTTTTCTTGTTACATCGCTTGAAGTTTCTCTTGTTTGATTTACCAACATAAGATAGGGGTACTTTTTTATTGTTTAATTCTTATATTTCTTAATTCTGTTTGGAAGGTAACACATAATAGGCATATAGGAGTTTTTATAAAAGCTTGAAATACTGTATTTTACAAAATGAAACTTAATTTTCTTCATACATAACACACACACACACACACACACACTCTCTCTCTCTCTCTCTCTCTCTCTCTCTCTCTCTCTCTCTCTCTCTCTCTCCTAAACACCACCTCCACCGTATGGTTTCTTAAATAAAAAACCACAGTCAAACTGTTACCAACCGAATAATGATTGATTTTTTTCTAACCTGTCCTTCATCAGAAGGACAATCCTTTTCAGTTCCCCGAGGACGACTCAGGACTGTCTGGATCGAGATTCATAGCGTCATTTCAAACGTCAATTAGGTGAGACTTACGTCTTATTGCTCGCACAAATCCTCCACTCGGATAGTTTGGACAACGAAAAACTGAAAGACAAGATAATATGTGTTAGAACTCTTGCCTTCTGGAGCCAGTTGTTTTCGTGGTAAAAATGTTTTGTGTTGAAGGAGTTTTTTCAGAAGAACTGGTACTTTCAAACCGCTGGCTGTCGGAGTGAAACTTGTGGCAAGTAGTGATTACGTCTTAACAGAAAGATTGACTGGACATTGCTGGTTAATTAACGCGATAACAATAGATTATATACAAACGGTTGAGGATAACGATGGCATAAAAACTTCAACAACATGAAACATGCAATGGCAAACATAAGTATATTTTTCATTTACCAAGATAGATAGAGAGGAGAGAGAGAGGAGAGAGAGAGAGAGAGAGAGAGATGAGAGAGAGAGAGAGGAGAGAGAGAGAGAGAGAGAGAGTATTAACAATATATGAGAGTGTATGATATACACGTGCATTACAAACTGACTGACATTGGTCTCTGTAAAGGATGGAGATCCTCCAGATAGCTAATATATTCTCAACCCTTAGATAAGGAGTCTTTTGTCTTAGTTTGTTCTCTATACCTAAAACGCGAATTATTTCCAGTTTTCTTATTATTTCAAAATTAGTGTTCAGTAAAATGACTGACTTAACGTATGTAGTTGACAATGATTTAGTATAATCAATCTGCAATTTAAAAGGAATTTTCCATCTCACGGGGTTCACAACCCAACGCTATGTTGTCACCTGCCTTATGACACTACATTGTTATCCCATGACATTGCAATTGCATCATTTTTTGGCCTACATTACACAAAAATTATTATTATTATTATTATTATTATATTATTATTATTATTATTATTATTATTATTATTATTATTATTATTATCAAGACAGCTAGCTTGGACTTTGTAGAAATCTGTGGCTCGGATTCAAATCCGCATCCGACCCGTCAGAGAAGCGAACACTTTGCTCTATGTGTAGACACATCAGGATTATGTATGTAATCGACGGGTAGGTTCCTTAAAAGCAAATGGGTGTTACAGACAATATACACACAACAAAAC
>NC_090756.1:36768062-36770562 GCF_036898095.1 Palaemon carinicauda | reverse complement strand
TCAATGATGATTGTAGACGTGCTTATTTGGAGAAGCAGGAGGCCTATCACCTTTGGAAGAGTAACAGATCAGATTTGACCCGGAACAACTATACTCAACTTCAAGCTTTTGCTCTGAGTGTTTATGCCTCAACTGAAAAGGTGTACAATTTAACCATAAAAGAAACCCTTTCTGGTACAACTCAGAAACATAAATGGTGGTCTACCCTTAAATCTGGACTCTTTGGTGTAGATGCAACAGTTCCTCCTTTACTTAAACCAGATGGCTCAGTCACTCACTGGCCAAAGGAAAAGGGCAACCCTTTTGGCTGATGTTTTTGACAGTAAACAGAGTAATGAAAAACTTGAACTTTCTCTTTCCTGTTTTCCTGAGGCTAAAATAACTAGTTTAGCTTTTCGATCTCATGAGATTAAAGCTCTGTTGATGGACCTTGATGCTTATGGAGGTGTAGACCCAAATGGTATTTTTCCATTGTTTTTCATAAAGACAGCAGATTTCTTAGCCCCAAAGTTATCTGTTATATTGCGCAAGTTAGCAAGAATATGTAATTGTGTTTGTGGTAGCTCAAGTCCCACTGATTACCGCCCAATTTCCAATTTCTAAAGTTTTGGAACGTCTTAATAGGTTTGCTGAGGGTAATCATCTACTCCCTAGTTTGCAATTTGGTTTTTGTAAAGGCCTTGGAGCATGTCATGCCCTTCTTACAATCTCCAATGTTGTACAGAAATCCCTTGATTTTGGTCAGGAAGTTCGTATGATTGGCCTTGATTTTAGTGCTGCCTTTGACCGTGTTAATCATGAGGCCCTTGTTTTCAAAATGAAACAGTTGGGAGTGGTCGGGTCATTTCTTAGCATCATTATTGATTTTTTAAGGAATAGATCTCAAAGAGTTGTTTTTGACAGGCACCATAGTGAGTATAGGGATGTGATATCCGGTGTTCCACAGGGTAGTGTCCTTGGCCCATTACTTTTCATACTATATACACATGACATGTGGTTTGGCCTAGAAAATAAGCTTGTTGCATATGCAGATGATGCTACTCTCTTTGCATCAATTCCATCCCCTGAATGTAGATCTGGGTTGGTGAATCCCTTAATAGAAATTTAGCTAAAATTAGTGCATGGTGCAAATTATGGGGTATGAAACTGAATCCTAACAAAAATCAAAGTATGATCTTAAGTAGGTCAAGGACGGTGGCTCCTCAAAATCCGGATCTCAGCATTGATAATGTTTCTTTAAATTTGTGTGACTCTTTCAAAATTTTAGGTGTGATTCTCGACAGCAAATTTACTTTTGAGAAACATATAAGGTCTGTGTCTTCTTCAATTGCACAAAAAATTGGCTTATTGAGAAAGTCTTGAGATTTTCGGTGATCAATCGCTTTTGAAGAAGTGTTTTAATTCTTTTATTTTACCTTGTTTTGAGTATTGTTCTCCTGTATGGTCTTCAGCAGCTGATTCTCATCTTAATTTGTTAGACAGAAACTTACGGTCTATTAAATTTCTTATTCCTGATCTAGATATTAATCTTTGGCACCGTTGTTCAATTAGTTCATTATGCATGTTGCATAAGATTTTTCATAACTCTGGCCATCCTTTACATTCAGATCTCCCTGGACAATTCCATCCTGTTCGTAATACTAGGAAGGCAGTTAATTCTAATAGCCAGGCCTTCATCATGAGGCTCAATAATACGCAGTACTCTAGAAATTTTATTCCAGCTGTTACCGAGTTATGGAATGATCTTCCTAATCGGGTAGTTGAATCAATAGAACTTCAAAAGTTCCAAGATGGAGCAAATTCTTTTTGGTTGACCAGGCGGACATGAGTTTTTTTATAGTTTATATATGACCTATTTGTTTTTGACGTTGTTAATAGTTTATATATGACATATCTGTTTTGACGTTGTTACTTTTTTTTTAGATTGATTTTTTGTTAATTTATTCTCTTCATTTCTTTATTTCCTTATTTCTTTTCGTCACTGGGCTATTTTTCCCTGTTGGAGCCCCTAGTCTTATAGCACTTAGCTTTTCTAACTAGGGTTGTAGCTTGGACAGTAATAATAATAATGATAATAAGAGGCGTCTACCTTAAAGAAAAGAGTTGTCTACCTTGGAAAAAGAGAAGTCTATCTTAAAAAAAGAGGAGTCTATCTTAAAGGAAGAGGAGTCTATCTTGAAGAAGAGGAGTCTATCTTGAAGAAAAGGAGTCTACCTTCAAGAGAAGAGTTGTCTACCTTGAAAAAAGAGGAATCTATCTTAAAAAAGGACGAGTCTGTCTTGAAGAAGAGGAGCCTACCTTCAAGAAAAAAGTTGTCTACCTTGAAAAAAGAGGAGTCTATTTAAAAAAAAGAGGAGTCTATCTGGAAGAAGAGGAGTATATCTTGAAGAAGAGGAGTTTACCTTCCAGAGAAGAGTTGTGTACATTGAGAAAAGAGGAGTCTATTTAAAAAAAAAAAAAGAGGAGTAACTTTGAGAAGAGGAGTCTGCTTTCAAGAAAA
>NC_090756.1:36744788-36762288 GCF_036898095.1 Palaemon carinicauda | reverse complement strand
GAGTTCTTGTTATTTTCTGACTATTGTCTAACAATGAGACTCAACAAACACTGTTTTACCTATTCCCTAAGACCTGTGGTTATGAATATTGTAAAAGATTTGCTAAACTCAAAGGAGGAATTATACAGATAATCTCCCAAGATTAGACAAGATTATATAACAAGTTCATATCATTGTCCAATAATAAAAATCACCAAGAACTGTTTTACTACTTCTTGAAGACCTGCAGTTATCAATATTGTAAAAAATTAACTACATTCATTGTTGGAATTATATAGATAAAATGCCTAAAAGTAAGCAACTTGCCGTTTCTAAAACAATATGATGTTAATTATTAAAAGCATCGATACAATAGGCTTAAAAATTTTACAGTAATCTTTGTTAGAATTGAAAAGCTGCAAATAATTAGGAAACCTGCCAACTCGCTAAATGGAAATTAAAAAGTATCAATCAGTTCTTTTTTCTTTTCTTTTTTTTCAACTAAACTGAGAGGTAAGTTCAAAATAATACAATAAAAGAATCATTATTTGGAGATAAAGTTTGTAAAGATTTCAGTTTGATACCTAAATAAAAAAAAACGAAAGATCGAAACCTGAGAAAATAATGGACATTTTATCTACCGCTTTACATTCCAATATATTTTCTTTCGAATAAAAAAAGGGGAAAGAAAAAAGTTAAAATAGAATTTTATCAGATATTAATTCAAGTTATGCAAAGGTAGTATTTAATAATTATAGAAAAAACTATATGATGGATAATAAAAGATTAACGTCCAAGGGTAACTATAATAGCCTCAGAGATTCCGGGCGAAATAAACCCCACCTCATGATGACGTCATAGCCAATCATGTTGAATCCTGCGTTAACACCAGTCACAACACATTATAAGTTACTCAAGGGGTTAACTACTGCAACGTAATTGTTCAGTGGCTACTCTCCTCTTGGTAAGGGTAGAAGAAATTCTTTAGCTATGGTAAGCAGCTCTTCTAGGAGGTAACTCCAAAAGCAAACCATTGTTCTCTATGCTCGGGTAGTGCCATAGCCTCTGTACCATGGACTTCCACTATCTTGGAATAGAGTTCTCTTGCTTGAGGGTACACTCGGGGACGCTTTTCTATCTTATTTCTCTTCCGCTTGTTTTGTTCAAATTATTAAAGACTATATACGAAGGATAGCATTTAATGTTGTTAGTGTTCCTAAATATTGTATTTAGTTTGTTTATTACTTCTCTTGCAGTGTATTTCCTTGTTTCCTTTTCCCGCTGGGCATTTTCTTTCTTTGTTAGAGCCTGCTTTTACGACTAGGATTATAGCTAAGCTTGTAATAATAATACTAATAATGATAGTATGATATGAAATTTTACAATGGCATGATGAATTGTGACCGCTGCTAAAGTGCGAGACAATGTGATTGGCTGTGACGTCTTTAGAGGGTGGGGCTTATTTTGCCTGGAATCTTTGCAGCGACTAGTCAGTGATACCATGCGAAGTATTGACAACCCCAATACTAAGACATCAATTCCGATTCGACCTACCACACCGGAATAGGTCGTAAACAACAAACTGCTCTTATTTCATGAAAAAATGTGAATAACAGAAATGAGGAAATAACTTCCTTTTATCGGTTCGATATCTATTGGGAAGGCTCTTAAAATTGGTTCATTTTGGACGTCAACATCATAAACCTAAACCCTCCAGAAATTTTGTCAAGATGAGTTTTCGAAATTAAGACGTAAAAAGTTTTTTTTATTCCGTCTTGATAATAATAATTTTCGTTCTCTAGAATGAGGTAAAGGTCGTTCTTATCAGATAAAATCTATAACTTTATTGGTTCATATTCCTTTTAGTAATGTTCCTTGTCTCAATCCTAGAATACTTTTTGAATTAGGGACAGACAGACAGAAAGACAGACAGACAGATAAAACCTGGGAAATTTTCTAGATAATGTGTTTAGCTGCCAAATAAATCAAGACGGAAAACGAATTACAATTATTCTTATGCATATTTTTTTCAAATCACAAACTATCAATTTATGTCATTAGCATTGCAGGGGTCTAAAAGTTATTTTCAAAATTATTTTTAAAATCCCAGTTCTTTACAAAATCCCAATATATGAATAACCTTGCGTATAATGATTATAAATGACTGAAACTATGTAATGTGTCCTTAAATGTTCTGAAAATAGACTCGAAAGGAAAGAATCTTTAGGAAATGTGTTTATGAATAAGTTATAAAACACATTTAAACTTACTATTGAAAATCTTGATAGATCAAACATGTGATGTATTTAATCCGCTTACAAATACTTGACTAGCTCATTAACTACTTGTAAATTGGTGATTAGGCAAATGACTTTGTTTTTCAAGGCACGAAACCTCTTTGATAATCATCATAGATTATTAAAACAGCCTTAACTGGCTCTAATAGGTTGCATCAGCAATGTTATAGCAATTTTCAACCGACTACACATTGCCTCTTCTCTCTCTCTCTCTCTCTCTCTCTCTCTCTCTCTCTCTCTCTCTCTCTCTCTCTCTCTCTCTCTCTCTCTCTTTTCCACTTTCGTAGGAAGGAAAGTTTGCTGGATAGAGACAGAGAAGGAACGCCACAACTACCAAAAATCTCTGGAATATCGCTTCGAGTTGAGGCTGTTTGAAGCCATCTGCCTCAAGTGGAAGTATTTATTCTTTAAGATTTAGAAATTCAAAAATATAAACTCTCTTGATGAACTGTTAATAACCTCCGTAATCAGGTGAGAAACACTTGAGAGGTTAGATGTTTCTTATCGCTTTTTTTTTTTTTTTTTTTTTTTTTAATGACCTTGTTCGATATAGATAAAAGTAAGAAATTATTCATATTTATAGAAATCTCTGTTTACATTTTTGTATCAGACTTAATTGGCGAAGTCTAAATACGAACTATTCCGATCATCTGTTAATTATAAAAGTACTATTAGATATTACTGTAATAAAAACTAACCTAGTTCTTGTGGGTAGCGTAAAATCCACTAAAAAAATCTAAGAAGAGAAGACTAGGACCAAATAGCTATGTTTCCATCAAGATGAACTGTAGAAGAAACAATGGGAGGCATAATATTCCCTACTATATCAGCTACAATACCAAAAAAAAAAAAAAAATAAAAAAATACTACCGTTTCTAGTCCAATACAGGACAAAGACTGCAGCCATTTCCTTATTCATGTCTGGGGTTTAGTAGTATTCAGCATAACGCTGGCCACCACGGATTGGTGATGGTGGGAGACTTTAGACTGATAGCTCACAATAAAGCAACCTAGTACGGATAACTGTAACTAGTACTGCTTTGCTGATCCAGACGATACACAAACCATTTTACCACGTTAAGGCATCTCCACTCAGAAGGGGAAACTGTTGTTAATGAATATTTAATCATATTAATCATAACATTCAATGACTTCCAAAATTAAAATATTCCTATCCATTCATAAGAAATCGTTTGATATACAGGAAATATCAACAATAAAACTCCCACTTACGAAACTTAATATTCATGAGAGATATTAAGATTATACTCTGAAGGATAACATTGAAAGATGGGGAAATGTATATCGAGGTTCACGTTCTATTTTCTCTACATGAAATGTAGGGTTAAAGTGATATGTACCCAAAGATAAACAAGGGGTTGAAATTAGTCCCAAAGATGAAAGGTATCAGAAACAAAGTTTATGACAATATAAATGAAAACAAATGGTCTTTAGTATTATATACCTTCCACCTCTTCTCTTGCTTGAGGGTACACTCGGGCACACTATTCTATCTTATTTCTCGTCCTCTTGTTTTTTGAAGATTTTATAGTGCATATGAAAGATCTAATTTAATGTTGTTACTGTTCTTAAAATATTTAATTTAATTGTTCACAACTTATCTTGTAGTTTATTTATTTATTTCTTCCTTGTTTTCCCTGCAGTGGCCATTGGGCTTATTATATTTCGCTTTTCCAACAAGGGTTCTAGCATAGCTAATAATAATAATAATAATAATAATAATAATAATAATAATAATAATTGGGAAAGCTGTGCCTTCGACCAAAGGATACAAGACCAAAGAATTGATGAACCGAATCAATATAAATGCAATACTAATATCCTTCGAGTCCTGTCGACGTATATAAGGAAATTTGAATATCCTCGTATATTCTGGATGTTTTGCTTATCAACAGTAGTTTTCTGGCTAATCCTGATATACATAGTTATTAGGTGCAAAAAAATATAGTCCTAGGCTACCTGGCTTATGATCACTTCATAGGTGGTGATATGTAATACATACTTTTTATTATCGTTGTTTCTATTTTTTTTTTGAAAGATTAATAATTGCAAGTTTCATTTAATACGAACGACCATTTAGTTGCCTTAAGTATATCATGTAAATTGAAAATTGAAACTGTTTTCTTTTTAAATAAGTTACATGTAGTTTATTCAATTCATTATTTCCTTTCTTCACTGGGCTATTTTTCCTTTGTTGGAACCCTTGGGCTAGAAGCATCCTGCTTTTTCAACTATTATTGTAGTGAGCTTCAGTTGAATAGATTATTTGAATAGACTTTAGTGTGAAAAAGTATGGTCTTTTTGTGGTAATTTTCTCCATATTTTTTGATAATCAAGTCATCATAATCATATTTCATAGCTTTTACTGAGGGATTGTGAGCCCTTTCCCTCAAATCTATCTATATATATATATATATATATATATATATATATATATATATATATATATATATATATATATATATATATGTTTATATGTAAATATTTGGTAATTGTTTACAAGACCACGCTCTCTATTTACTCCAAAATGATGCAGTCCTGCAGCTCTCCTCTCTTTCTACAGTAATTAGTAGGTTCTTTAAATGCTGGGAAAGCAAAAAATAGCAAGATATGTTGCGGGAGGGGGGGAGGGGTTTTGGAGGATCAATTTTCATTTAGTTTTTATTCTTATTGTTTGCCAAATCTAAAGAGAGAGAGAGAGAGAGAGAGAGAGAGAGAGAGAGAGAGAGAGAGAGAGAGAGAGAGAGAGAGAGTGTGTCAGCTAGCGAGAGGTAGTTAGTGTATTGATGGCTTGTTGTGGGAAAGACTGTTGGTATAACTGAGATTGTTTTTTTTTTTATGTTTTTAGCAACGTTAGGACAGTTGTGAATGTCTAGGATGAATGTTCTTTTTTATTTGAATGCGGCTAGAGGCAGTTGTGTGGTTTGAGGGCTGGAATTACTTTATATTTTTTTACCAGCATGGAAGTGTTTTGTTTATTTCAACAGTAAGTAAAATTTACTTATCTTTGCTAGGAGTGGTTCTGAATGATAGAAAGTTTATTATTTTTCTCTGATTATAGTGCGATAGTTTAGTTAGTTAGGAGTGTTCGTAAGTGTTTTTCTTTTTTCATTTGCAGGCCATAATTCCTCCTTTAGACTCCTTTGGCGAGGATTTTTTTTTTTAAAGTGGATTTATTGTTGCTGACTAGGCCTGTAATAGAGGATTTTGTTTGGACTGCTCTTTTAGACTGCACAACTGTTGGTGGCCTGGCCTGTGGTAGAGGATTTTGTTTTGACTGCTGTTTTCGATTGCTGCTGCTGCTGAGGACGACGACAATGATATGGTGATAACCACGACCCCAATAAGGGAGGCAGTTGTGGCAAATTGCCACACAGTGTAGTTGGTTAACCAAAGAGCTGTGGTAGTTTGCCGTGAAAGACAGTTCGGCTTTGTGTGAACGACAGTGTTGGTGTCCCATAATATTTATAAATACTTATTTGATTTGTTGTTGGTGTGGGTTTAATTTTAATTTTAAGTTTTGTTCGTTTATTTGTGTTAAATGGGATGTTGTTGTCGTTATTTATTTAACTTTTAAGTGTTATTATTTTTTCTTGAATGTTGTTCCTATGTATTAATCTAGTTTTAAGGATTATAGTTTTTAAGGGTTAAGCTTATTTTGAATGCAGAATTTTTGTTTAGAGTTTTAGTTTTCAGAAATATAGCATTAAGATTATGGGTTGTTTTCATTTCCCTTCTGTCCAAGAGTCCAGCTGACAACGTAAGAGGAAACTTTGTGCAGAAGAAAAATTTGTCAGTTAGTGGGATCAAGTGTGTGGGGGTTGTTCTTGCGACATCCCGCCACATTACTTTGGCGCCCAAACAGGGACTGCCTAGGTTGGATTGGAAGCTGGACTCTTGGACAAAGGACTGAATTAGGATAAGAAATTAGAATTAAGAAATTAGAGTTAAGACTGAAAATGGAAGAGCAGAACAAGTTATCAAGGGAGGAATTGCGGCTGAGTAAGGAGTGTGAGGAGAAATTGTTGCACGAGAATAAAAGGCTGAGTTGTGAGAATGAGATGCGAAAGGAACTGAAAGCTCTAAGGGGAACTGTAGAGTGAGTGGGAGAAGGTTTTGAGATGAGGATGCAAGAGAATGAGGAACGAATGGAGAAACGAATGGAAGCTATGATGGGGCAAGTACTGGGAATGATGAAAACGTTCATGGGTGAATGTGTAGTCGGAGGAGTGGCTTCTGCTTCAGGTAATGGGTTGATAGTAGACGAAAAGCTTAAGGTAAGTGTTAATAGGAAAGGATGTGATAATGATAGTAATAGTGATAGGGAAGTTAAATGGACTAGGTATAATAAGGATGAACAGAAAGGTGAGAGGAAGGATGAAAGGAAAGGTAAAAGTGAAGTGAAGAAAGAGAAGAAAAAGTGTCAGGATGAGAGCGAAGATGATCATAAATGGGTGAAAGTGGTGAGTAAGAAAAGGGCTACGAAAAGTATAATCAACGATAGGAGTATGAGTGTGGAATTAGATTCTTTATATTCTAGCGAGGAAGTAGGAAACAAGAGGGAAGGTAGCAGTGATGATAGCAGTGAAAATGAACGTGATGTGTGTAAGACTGTTTATGAGAGAGGTACCGCGGTGTGAAAGGTTCAATGCCCATAGTAGTAGGGATGTATACGAGTTTTTCCAGGAGTATGAGAGGTATTGTCAGGATAAGTATGGTGAGAGTAAGAGAGTTTGGGCTAGGGAGTTAGGAGAATATTTGACTGGGTATTTGTTGACGATGTATGGTGTGATAATGAGTGTGGGGAATGTTGAATATGATAGTGTGAAAGGTAGGATAACTGAGCAGGTAAAATGTATGAAAGGGAGTGTTAAGTATAGGCAAAAAAATGATTTTGATGAGGCTCGAATGAATGTAGGTGAGGCTATTTCTATGTATGTATGTCGGTTAGAAACGTTAGCAAGGAATAAGTTTGGAGATGAAGTATAAATGAGAATAAGGAGTTAATGAGGAAGTGTTGGGCGACAGTACCTGAGAATGTTTGTGAATTTATTAATTTGAAACGGAAGGAGAAAATGAGGTGGACGCAAGAGAGATTGACATGGGATGACATACTAGAGATAGTTGAGGATTATGAGTTAGATAGGTGCATGAAAGAAAGAAAATCTGTGAGTGTAAGAAATGGAATGGAGGAAACTGTAATAGAATTTGGTAGTTATAAGGATGCAATTTTGAGAGGGCTAATGAGGATAGCTGGTAAGGTAATAGATAGGAGTGTTAAGGCAAGTAACGGAGGAACTGTGCAAGCAAATGGGGAATTTAGGCCGGTTAATTGGCGCAATAGGGAAGGGAGCGTGAGTGCGCAACGAGCTATGTCAGATAGTCGTGTCTGTGATGAAAAGTGTTATAGGTGTGGAAAGTTAGGTCATAAGAAGAATGTATGTAACTGACATACAAACCACGCTATTTAATAGGTATGACACACCCATGAGGAAGGTGGAAAATCCCTGCCAGTACTGGCTTTTGGCTTTGCCCAGGGACTCATTACTTGAATGTGTTCGCACTCAGCAATAAGGAGTCCCTGTACCTCGCTAGAACCTTGCTACGCAAGGGCTGCAACCTACGCAAGCTATGTGTGAAGGTATAATAAAGTGTGACTAGTCCTTGGAAGTTGACCTGTAGTCCTTTAGATAGACACTTTGGCTAGAACTCTCCCAGTACCACCTCGTCAGGGTATGGGGCCGTGACAGTATTATCTTAATACTAGGAACACAAGGAAACATGGTTTACCTGCAGTGGTTTAAGGTCAGCTGTGCAGAGAACCCAGGGTGCTGCTTTCCCGAAGAGAGGGGGAGATTAAAAAAAGAATAAGGGCCAGAAAAACCTTTTCATTCATGAAGAGTAAGACCGGGTAACAATGCCCTCAACCTTCTACTACTTGTCCACTAAGGAGCCTGAAGTTTTAAACCAGCTGTTGTGCAGCCACCACAGGGCTGATATAAAACGTATCGAGCCTCCTGTGGGTCATGTTTCGCAGGTAGTGGGCTGTGAAGGTCGTCTGACGCTTCCACACCCCAGCTTGAAGAACCTGCGTCACTGAAAAATTCTTCTTGAAGGTCAATGACGTAGCTACGCCCCTGACATCATGTGTTCTATGGCGACGTGATGGAGGACGATCTGGATTCAGGGACAGATGGATCACCTTACAAATCCATGCCAAGATTGTGTTCTTGGTGACCCTCCTCTTATTTCTCCCAGTGCTAACAACCAATGCTTGCACCTGGGGACAGACTGCAGCCGTTCTTTTGAGATATAGCCTCAGACTCCTTACTGGGCAAAGTAGGAGATGGTCTGTGTCATCTGTTACAAAACGATGACTCAAAATCTGGAAGGAGTCGAACCGATGGTCCGGCACCCCCGGGACTTTGAGTCTTAGCAATACACTCAGGGACGAATTTGAACGTTACCTCCCCCCATCCCCTTGAATGGGCGATGTCATATGAGATACCATGAAGTTCACTAATTCGCTTAGCCGAAGCCAAAGCTAGTAGGAACACCGTCTTCCAAGTTAGGTGACGATCTGAAGCCTAGCGTAATGGTTCATAGGGACGTCTCTTAAGAGACCTGAGAACTCGAACCACGTTCCATGGAGGAGGTCTCACTTCCGACTGAGGGCAGGAAAGTTCATAACTTTGTATGACTAGGGAAAGTTCCAGCGAGGAAGAAATGTCCATTCCTTTGAGCCTGAAGGCTAGACTTAAGGCTGAGCAATAGCCTTTCACCGCCGAGACTGAAAGGCGCATTTCTTCCCGCAAATACACGAGGAACTCTGCTATTTGCTGGAATAGAGGCATCGAGTGGAGAGATACCCCTTCCACGACACCAACCACAGAAGACTTTCCACTTTGCATGGTAGACAGATGCGGATGATTTTTGCAGATGTCCAGACATCCTTATCGCAACTTGTTGCGAAAATCCCCTCTTAGCGAGGAGATGCTGGATAGTCTCCAGGTGTGAAGTTGTAGCGAAGCTACTGCTTTGTGGAAGATGTTGGCTTGTGGTTGTCTGAGTAAATAGTGTCGTTGAGGGAGTTCTCTCGGAAGTTCCGTTAGGAGCTGCAGAGGGTCCAGAAACCATTCCACGTGTTGTTGAGTACCCTCCTCATCAGACAGAACGAGAGAAAGGCGTACACGTCGATGTTGTCCCACCGATGTTGGAAGAAATCTTGCCAGAGCGCCTTGGGATCCGGGACTGGGGAGCAGTACAGTGGAAGCTTGAAGTTCAGCGCTGTCGCGAACAGATCCACAGTCAGGAAATCCCACAAAGTCAGGACTTTGTTGGCTACCAGATAATCCAAAGACCACTCGGTACTCATTATCTGAGACGCTCTGCTCAGAATGTCGGCGAGCACATTCCTATTGTCTTGAATGAAACGTGCCGATAGTGGAATCGAGTGGACTTCGGTCCATCTCAGTATCTCTACTGCAAGATGGGATAGCTGCTTCGAAAAGGTACCTCCTTGCTTGTTGATGTAAGCCACTACTGTGGTGTTGTCGCTCATCACCACCACAGAGTGACCCACCTGTTACTGTTGGAACTGATGAAGGGCAAAGAAAACGGCCTTCATCTCTAGAAGATTTATATGGAGGCAATTTTCTGATTCTGACCACAGGCCTGAGGTCCTGTGGTGTAGAATGTGGGCCCCCCACCCTTTCTTTGAGAAGTCCGAAACAGCATCAAATCCGGTGGGAGGACAAGAAGATCCACTCCTCTTCATATGTTCTCGTCTGTCACCCACCACTGGAGGTACGTCCGTTCCGCAGGTCCCATAGGGATCATGACGTCCGGGGAATTGTAACCTTGATTCCACCGTGACTTGAGTCGCCACTGGAGGGATTTTATCCTGAGGCGACCGTTCGGAACTAGACGAGCCAAAGATGAGAGGTGACCGAGGAGACGTAACCACGATTGGGCGGAAAGTTTTTCTCGTCTGAGGAAAGGGCTTGTGACCCTCCTCAGCCTTGCTATCCTGTCGTCTGATGGGAAGGCTTTGTGGAGATTGGTGTCTATAATCATGCCTAGGCATACCAGTCTTTGAGTGGGAAGCAGGGAGGACCTCTCGAGATTTACCAAGATCCCCAGATCCTGGCAAAGTCCCCGAAGTTTGTCTCGGTGTTGAAGAAGGGATGACTACGAGTCTGCTAGGATAAGCCAGTCGTCTAGATAACGGAGGAGACGGATGCCAATCCTGTGTGCCCAAGACGATATTAGGGTGAACACTCTGGTTAAAACCTGTGGTGCTGTGGAGAGACTGAAACACAGCACCTTGACCTGGTACACCTTGTTGTCTAGGCTGAATCTTAAGTACTTCCTTGAAGACGGATGGACTGGGATCTGGAAGTACGCGTCCTTCAGATCCAGTGTACATATGAAGTCTTGCGGTCTAACTGCAAGTCTGACTGTGTCTGCGGTCTCCATGCTGAATGGAGTTTCCTTGACAAACTTGTTCAGAGCCGAGAGGTCGATGACTGGTCTCCAGCCTCCGGACGCCTTCTTTACAAGAAAGAGTCGACTGAAGAAGCCCGGAGACCCGTCGAGGACCTCTTGGAGAGCACCTTTCTTCAACAGGGTCTGGACTCCTGCCGAAAGGTCCTACCCCCTTGCTGACCCCATGGCAAGGTCTCTCAATGACACTGGATTCGTCATCAGGAGAGGTAGAGATTTTGTGAACGGGACGCGATATCCATGACTGATTACGGAAATCGTCCAGGAATAGGCCCCGAGTTGCTGCCACCTGTCTCCACAACTTTGTAGGCATCCCCCCACTGGTGGACATGCAGGGGGACTGCCAATCCTAGCGTTTGCAGCCTCGGCTGCTCCCTCTAGGATTCTTCCCTCCCCTGGAGGACTTCTTGCCTTTCCTATCCTTGACAGGAAAGGGCTTAGACACCCTTATCTTCGCTGTCGTTGTCGGTTTCGTGGTCTTGGTAGGACGTGGCTGCTGGGGTGCTAGAGGTTTATTGGGCTTGGATGTCAAAGGCCTATGTAGGAGGGAGTCTTGGTTGGACTTCCTCCACCTCTCAGCGGCATGCTCGACGTCCTTAGGCTCAAACAGGTTCGTTCCCATCACGGAAGAATGTCAGCCTGCTGATCTCGGTGCTAGGGACCTTTTAATGGAACCTCTCAGACACCGCATCCCGACGTTTCAGCATGGTGTTTGCCCACAAGTTCGGGACTTGGTGGGCCAGAAACTCGATCGTGTGAGGGCCTGAGAGTAAAAAGGTTTCCATAGCTTTCCTGGTACGTTCTTTGGACAAATCCTACAAACGTATCAGGATACCTAAGGTCCCTAACCAGATATCCAGCCACGAAGTGGCCTGCATGGCACAATTCGCAACCTTCTCCTGATTAAGGATCTCAGTCGCCGAGAATGAAACCTGCCGTTTGGAGAGTCTCTCAAGAGGGACTCCCTTGGTAAGCTTTTTCAAAGAATGGTGAAGGGGAAGAGCTAAACAAGGCTCCTGTAAGATCTCGAAGTACCTCCTCTGCTGTACATGAGGGGGTGGGAGAAGCTTGTTACCGGCACTGGATTGGCTGGAGGAGGCTAGCTCGGAGAGCTGGACTGCGATCTTGTCCATGGCGCTCTTAACTCCTTCAGACCAGGGCAAAGCTGCACTGGCATTAGGGGGTTTTTGAGTCCCAAAGACCGTGTCTTTGCCCTCTTGAGGAGGAATCTCTGGGTCAGCGAACCCATTGAGAGTCCTCATAAGGGTCAGAACCTGCCAAGACGCATGTTCTGACTCCTGCAGCTCTCGTCCTGAAGGACTAGCAGCGAAGTCTCCAGTCCCCAAAGGCTCTTCTAGGGGAGACTCGCGGACGTTCTCTGAGTGACTGGCTGGCTCCGGTCTAAGTCTTGGCGAGGACTTTGGTACTGTCTTGGAGTCCTTCGACTCCTTCCTGGGAGGGATGCAGGACGCCAACAACGATGGAGGTAGGCTCTTCTCCGCCCCTACCCGAGAAGACTTTTCAGCACGAAGTGGGGTTTCCCTCATTGGTGCGATGGGGGAACGTCTCACCTCACGTGACTTCCCTGAGGACGGGAAATCCTTGTCCGAAGGAGAGGGAGAAAGAGTCGGGGGGGGGGGGGCTGCCTCGAAGGCTTACGAGGAGACAGCTTTGTCCTCGGAGAAGTCCCCGCATCCAAAACTCTTCTTTTTCTCTTCAGGGGAGTAGATGCTGCCAAGGATTTGTGGCATACCTCAGAGAGAACAGGCTTAAAATCCTGCGCGACCGCTCTGATCATTGCCTCAAACCAAGGCTGCTGGCTAACGGCTGCGCTGTCAGACACTCCGTCTGGAGGGACAGGGATCGACCGATCCTGGAAAGGAGTTTCCAAAATGGGGTTCGCCTGCAAAGAAAAAGAAGACAAAGCAGAAATGTCCCTGGACCTTTCTGGAACCTTCCTCCCTACCGGCGAGCGCGCTGTTCTGCGCTTGCGGGGGTGGGAATGTGGCGATGGCGACCTTGCCGCGCGTTGTCCTGCAGCCTTGCACGTGGGAGGATATTGACGATCGCGCTTGGGAGCGCGCTTGCGCTCGCACGATGGGGATTACCCGGGGTCGCGCACGGGAGACTGTTGGCACGCACACGCGGGCGATTGCTGATGTGCGCGCGCGAGGGTGATTGCGAGGGTGCGTGCGGGCGTGCGGCCGAGCGAGGGTGCGTGCGGGCACTCGGCCGAACGATGGCGCGTAGAAGCATACGCAGGAGACATCATAGGGTGTGAAGGAAGCATATTGTGCGCTCGCGCACGCGAGGGTGAATGTTCGCTTGCAGGATGAGGATGAAGAGCCCGTGCGGGCGAGGGATCGTGCGTTCTAGAAGATGTCGATGGGCGCGCGGGCAGGAGAGATATCTCTTGCGCGCGGGCGCGCAGCTGGGCCCTGCATACGTTGGCGCGCCTCTTGTGGGCGCACATCAGGCTGGTGATGCATCACTGCTGTGGGAGATGGGGGTGGGCGCGCCGGCGAGGGATGGCGCGCAGGTGAAGGTAGATGGCGCGTTGGCGAGCGCTGGCGAGTAGGGGAAGCCTTAAACTTCCCGGCAGCAGGCTGAGTGCGCGCAGTGGCGCACTCTCGATCAGGTGAGCGCTAGCGCGCAGGTGAGCGCCAGTGCGCAGGTGAGCGCTGCCGCGCTATATCAGGAACGTTGGCAGCAGGTGCGCGCTGGCGCGCTATATCAGGAACGTCGGCAGCAGGTGCCTGCTGGCGCGCAGGTGAGCACTGGTGGGCCATATCAGCAACAGTAGGAGAGCGCCTGTGAACTAACTTCGAAACCTCAGAGAGGTCAGGTAAACGTTGGCGCTCATGCTTGGTATGGCGCAAGAGGGACGTGTGCACTAATTTGCGCGTACGCCCTTGTTGCCCCGAAGGGACCGTTGCCTGTTTTATAAAAACAGATTTAGTTGGCACCCACAGCGCATCAGTAGCCAGGAACGGCGACGTCAGGTCAGAAGGTCTGACTTGTGGAAGGTCGGCGTGCCCTTTGTCAGGACGACCTTCCACCGAAGGGGATCGCGAACGATACGTAGAGAGGTCCAGGGTTGTAGCTGGAACAGTTGGAGATCTGTGACATGGCTCCTCTGCGGCGGACTGCGACGGTGATGTTGAACCAAAGAGGAGCCTCCTCACACCCTTATGAGGTGAAGGAAGGCATCTCCGGCATAGAGGAAGGCGAGCCTTACAACGTATGCGCCCTCTGGGGACCTTTGGATCAGCAAGTTGACCATCAGCAATCCTCCAAAGAGGAGTCTCTATGAGTGAACTTCCCGGTGATGGAGAATCACCGGCAGGAGAGACTGTTGGACTTAGTTCTTCCCTCGAAGGTTGAGCAGAGGGAGAAACTAAGCTTTCAGCTACAGCAGGTTGAGAAGTCGCAGAGGTAGGAGATACTGCATCGGATATCTCTGCCACCACAACGTCGACGGTAGACAGAGGATCAACCTCTGCCAAAGTCGGCGATTGCTTGACAGCGGCACCCAACCGGATGATGTCAAACAAGGCTTCCTTGGAGGGCGAACCTTCGAGCCCCAAGGAAGACCAAAGCTGGAATAAATCAGTTACATTGATATTAACCTTTAAATCCTCCCCCTGGGGAAGAGGTGAAGCTGCCTCGTTAGGGGAGGCAACGCCATCTCTCGAACCCCGAGATCGGGAAACAGAACCATGGTCTACACTACCCCTCGATGGTCTCTCGGAAGAAACCAATCAAGTGGGAGCTTCAGAGGAGGTTTGGGCAACGGAGGAAAAGTCCTTGGTAGGTAGACCACACGCTACACTCACCACATTTATTACTACTATCACACCGTTGGCCCCTACAGTAAGGACAAAAGGTGTGAGGGTCCATCTCGACCGCTGACATAAATGTACCACAAGGGCGGTCGGGTATTCCAGGACATTTGTGCATTTTCGCAGAGGTCAATTTCACACACAAACCTGTAGGAGAAATAGCAGAAAGACAATAACGGCTGTCAGAGAGGGAAGGGTGAGAGCGGACACATCCGTCTACCACCCGAGCCGAGAGCAAAGTGAGCTCAAGCACATGTGTGTGTGCGTGGGGGGGGGGGAGCAGGGTACCCTCCCTACCCCCCGCTAACTAGCGGTGGGGTAGTAAACCCTCGTTAAAATTCTAATGGCTCGTCATTGCAGCTACGCCGAAAGTAATAACCCCTATTAAATAGCGTAGATTGTATGTCAGTTACGGACAAATATTATTTATCATACAGTCCACTTTATCTTTCTATATTACTTTTATACATTTTGTTATTACCTTGTCACACCCTGGTTTTAAATAAATACTTGCCCTGGTTCATTCATGTTTACTCTCTAGACTCCGTTGTTTTTCCGTTAACCAATCACAAACCCATACGTATGGAAAGTTTGCACAGGGGGGTTAATATTTCCCAGCCCCCACCAACCTTCCAACATACCCTTTTCCGTGAAAACCTTTGTCCACGTCAGGTCTTTGTTAGTTCAAGTGAGGTCTTTTTGCCTATTTTACGATGGCAGTTATAGAAACTTGTAACAACTGCAGTATTCCATACTTAAAAAGATTTCGGTGAATTCCAGTGTTGATAGTTTTCTTAAATCTCATGATGTAATAGCCCAACGTTTACAGTGTCCAAGTGCAGTACTAAAACTAATATAGCTAAGACAAAGAAGAAACAGCAATGTGGATATACAGAAATTAAGATGTCACAATCACAACACCCTGGGGACCTACAAGTTTCACCCTCCCTGTCATAAAAGTAATTCATTATTTTCTTTAATTTTAATGTGCTAGTTTTATTAGTTTTTTTTTAGCTTGTGCAGCTCAACATTACCCCATGCCAGTACATACGAGCTTGATGTTTTATTTTCATGTTAGCGGAGCGAGCCAGTGGCGGAACGAGAGCCATTATATTTAGTGTTGCTAATGTTAGCGTAACAGTGCTAAAGTTAGTGTAACATTGCCAATTTTAGCGTGCGCAGCTCAACATTACCGTTTGCCGGTACATACGTTCTTGATGTTTTTGTTTTCTGCTGAGCAAAGCGAGCCCGAATTGGAACAGGACTCATTATATTTAAACATTTCAATAGAAAATATATCTTTTCCTTTAATAAATAACGTGATTCAACCTGTTTTCACCTTCATTTCAACCGCAACAACAACAACCAGTTCAACTACTTGAAGTTAGTCGAACTAGTTGTTCTGTTTGTTTGAGGTTGAAATGAAGGTCAAATTCGGTTATATCACGTTATTTACTAGAGGAAAACATATAATTTCTTTTCGAGATGGCAATCTGTAATTCAGTAAAACTACCTATATTTCTTATACAGTGCAGTATTAAAAAACTTAGTTATTTATAGTGAAGCTTTGATGACCATATGAGGTATGTTTTATACAGGAATTTGTGTTGTGCTATAGTTAGCATATACCTCCATAATTTGATTTTATCTACACATTTTCTGTCACATCTTATTCTGGCTAGGTAAGGATCATAAATTCTAAGTTAGGTTAAGGTCAGTACACATTCCGTGTCCCACCCACTTATAGGGTGATCTTAACCTAACTACCTGACATGTGGCTAAGGTAGCGAAAGACAGTGAATCTTTTTTTAAACAAATGACATAGAGGCTAACCATTAGTTAAGTAGGTAAGGACATGATTAGTCGGTTAGGTTAGTTTGGGAAGTTTAGGTTAGGTGACGTGTTTGCTCTTGGGAGATCTGTCGTCATTATACAAAGGCTCTGCCTATCAAAACTAATATTCATCATACATTAGACTTGGAATTGCGCAGTACTTAAAATGTGGACCTACAAAGTTCTGCCATTGGTAAAATGACTGGGAACCACAAATTACTGGAATCCCCGGACTTACTGGAATCCCCGGATAAATAATGGAATCGCCCTGAAAATTACTGAAATCCCCTACAATATCACTGTAAACCCTTAGAACTGATAATGTGTTTTTATTAATTTACATTAGCTTTTAGTAAATTAATTAAGTAAAATGTGCATTTTAATACATTTTTCTATATACCCTTTACACAATATATAAAAGGGTACAAAAGGGTACAGAACTTAACAAACCCACCTAACCTAACCTAGTAGTTCCCTGGTCAAAAACCCTAGCCGAGGACAAGACCCTGGACCCCCTTCCCAGGTCACAACCCCTAGCCGGGGTAAGCCTCAGACCCCCTTTCCAGGTCACAAATATAAATGCTAAAAAGGTAGAATTACAGCTTCAATCATTATGTGGAAACTGGAATAAAAATATATTTGTTGCATCAGAAATAGTGTAATTCCAACGGATTTAAAGTTTATTTTGACCGCAAACCATCCGATTTAGAGATTTACTATGTAACTGGAGTTAAAACAACAAGTTTTTCCAGAAAATCAGTGTTTGTAACCGTGTTTTTATTGTTTTTGTTTCATATTATGTTGTAATGCAGAAAGACCCTACTTCATCCCAACAATTATGGGGGACACCAGGTGGGAACCGGGGTTTTGGGTGGGGGCGGGGTGTCAAATGATATTTGCAATAAATGAATACTTATCCTTCCACCACCCCTCCCCCGATACCCCTACCTAGCTCTACCAGGGGGGGGGCGGGGGGAGCTCTCCCCCCCCCCTGCAACCCCCCCCTTAAGGCCACAGTGATTT
>NC_090756.1:36712288-36727288 GCF_036898095.1 Palaemon carinicauda | reverse complement strand
CGACCATGATGGCCGTGAGAGGGAAGTCCCTTCTGTTCCCAAGGTTCTTCAGTCCTCCCTTGGACTGCTGCTACAGGTCCTGTTTCTGGGGTACTGCCGGCCAGGCCGGCACAGATAGTGCTGACTCAGTTGGCAGCACGCCGACTATACTGGTACTGCTGGACTTGCCGGCAGGCAGTGTATCAGTGGTGCCTTGTCGGCAATAGTACTGTAGCTACATTGAAGCCTGAATGGTACATTCTCCCCTTCCATTAGAACCTTCTCTCTGGGAAAAAGCAGTCAAATTAGACTTTTACATACTTAATTACTGTATCCATTCACAGTAAGGAGTAGCCCTTTTTCCATGCTATCTCTCTCTCTCTAGCTAGCATGCCGGGTATGCAGGCAAGACCTAGCTATGCCGGCTACATGCCCGGCTGAACTACCGTATATTTTATACAGGTAGCCAGTATATCTGCATTATGAAATATACTGCAGATAGAAAACTATTATATAGTTTATACTAGTAGTTATTTCCAATATATTTTGGATATCCAACACAGCCATTTGCTGCGCCCAATATTATATTGAATGAATATGACTTCTTCAATATCCTGATTAGAAATCAGTATTAGGATTACCCTATAATATTAAACACTTCAAGGCAGGAGTAGTACACTCCTAACCCTTAAAGGGTGCAGCCTCTTTCCTTGAGTCTCCCTGATCAGGAAACTATATTTTAGTATAGTAGGAAGACTACAGCAAATAGGCTGAGTGGGATATACAAATATATGTCTTTATTTTCCTAGTCCAGCTGGCTTCATGCTAGATGGACCATACTGTCATATGCTACTATGAAGGCACCATAATGACTAGACTACAATACATGATGTACAGTAGCCAGTAAATTGCAATATAGACTTACTGCAATTAGAAAACTACAGTACCATGATACAGTAGTATTTTCTGACATACCTTGGGTACCCTTGTACGAGCATTCTGCTGGTACCGTTCATATATTGAATGAATAAGTTTTCTTCAATATTCTGATCGAGAATTAGTCATCCTGACCCCACAGTATTAACATTATTTTGGGACAGTGATTTGATACTTCTCTACCCCTAGGGGTAAGAGTCTTTTTACTTGGAGTTACTCTATAGAGAAATCTCCATGTAGTTAATACTGAGGGGAGGCAACAGCATTTGCTCACAGGGGTACACAAGTATGTATCTCCTACTATCACTTTATAGCTTACTATCCTAAGTTACTCTATTGTAAAGGACATTTGCATGTTGATTGTCAAGGAGATAATCCATTGTATACTCATTTGGTTTTCCTTTCTTTACAGGAGGAACACCAGATACCTTGTGCTGCATCCTCTGCAAGGCCAAGAGTAAGTATTTTTACGGTCATAATACTTGCAGGTTTCACGCCCCCTGCAATATTATTTCCGGATCCCTACATTATTGGAACCCACAGGTTTGCAATATATGTCGAACATTAATGTCCGAAGGTTTTGAGAATCTCAAGTCTACTGAGATTATGGATACAGCTCAATATATATTACGCAACTGGGTGAGAGGCTTTCAAAAGATCTCTCCGTAACCTTTCCTACCTAATGATAGGATGCGTAAGCTACTATTTCCGGAAGCAAGTGAGGAAAAAGTAGTGCCTCAGGAGCCAACTACATCCCCTGACAGGCAGAAAACCTTTGGGATTAAGGGCAAGAAGTGCCCCTGGGTAGAAGAGGAAAATGTTGTGTTGGAATTTCCTCCGCCTATGCCGGCTATAGAGCCATCGATGTCGACATCTTCGTCTTCTACCCCTCTATTGGATAATGTGGTACAATTTTGTATCCAGCTGAAGAATCAAATAGAGCTTTCGTAAACAAAACGAAAAGCAGGAAGTAAAACGCAAGATAGAGCCTAGTAAATCTTCTCTTGTCGCTTCCCAGGGGTCAGTCAAACGACCCTTGAATCAAGACCTACCAACATGCTCCATAACCAATCCCTGGAGGTTTGCAGAGCAGATGCCGATTTCAAATGGCGATCTCTACATCTCAGAGAAAATAAATGCTGTTCCTTTGGACAAAATTAAATTTTGGCCAAGCTTTGATGCTTTCCCTAATTTTTGGGTTCGACTGAAGTACGAACCAAGGTCAAGAAAAGGAGCGAAACCAAAGGAGGTCCTGATTCTGGACCATGATAAGGCACAGACTATCCTTTCAGGTAGTCTGAGAAAGGCGGGTTATTCAGAGTCGAAGGTATTCTCACTGAATAACAGAGACCCTTCCTTTCTTGCTCCTACTTCACTCTCATTCCCTTCATGGGGAAGGCATTTACTTCTGTTGCCAAAGCGGTAGAGGCGGGTAAGCCATGTCCCACACTCGATGAGTGCAAGCCTTTGTCACCAGCTTTTCCCGGACAGGAAAAGAATTGGAAGGAAGTCCATTTGACATTTTCAGTAGGAAAATTAGACAAGGACATCGCAAGTCAACAATTCAAGGTATGTCTCCCCAAATTGTCTGAGTTGCTCTTGTGTGATGAACATGAGTCAAAGGAGAGACTTGCGACATCCCTTACTCTACAAAACTACATAGCGTTGTATTCAACCTACGAAAGTACCCCAGGCATGCTCATGGTCATAGCCAAAATGCATATGGCTATCTTGGTGAAGGACCTTTACGCCTTTATGAAGGCCAGGAGAGCATGTAGAGAGTTTGTGTTCGCTGACGCAACAGTGAAACACGAAACAAGGAAGCTAATATCTTCCAACATCTGGGGTAAAGACCTCTTCCCACACGAGGTCAATAGGGAAGTAATTAAGAACGCCACCATGGAGAACAAAAGTCCTCTCCAAAAATGGGGCATTCCTTCAAAGAGAAAATCTTCTGTGGTTTTGGGTCCCCAACCTAAAAGGAAGATCGAAAAGGCTGGAAATATCCGGGTTGCTCAACAACATCCCACTATTCCAGTGACTACGGTGCTACAGGCAGATGGTCAAAAGTCTAAGCCTACTGACTACTCGAAGCATAAAGACGCTTCGGCTAGGAGGAACTTTCCCTAAGGATCGCAGGACCTTCGATCCTTCGGTCCAAAGCCTATTCAAGATGAGCCATTGATGGGAAACACAAATGTCCCTACCATCATTTCCTTACCTTCTCCTACAGTTCAAAACCCTCCTGGAGAAGTATACCTGAGAGCTATAGAGCATACAGGTGTAAAGAAAACTATAGCTCATCGAGTTCCAGGGAAGGCTGTTTTGTTTTCACGAGAAAGACTCAAGATATCAATGAGTCATTCTGAACTTGTCGCCACTCAACAAGTTCATAAAAAATAGCAAGTTCTGAATGTTATTGCTTCTGAACATATGGACCTTGTTACAATTAGGGGTGTTCGTAGTCTTGTCAGACCTGAAAGGTGTCCTTCGGAACCTTCCAGTCAACCACCCCCCCCCCCTTCCTCCTATCTAGAATTCATGTTACAGAGAGTAACATTCATCCTAGGAAAGATAAGTGCCGGAATCACAGTCCTAAGTATCTTCAAAGGATTGACGAACTTAGTCACGTCAAAGTCAAGCCTAGAAATAGTTCAGGTATTAATATACCTGATCAAGAGGCTGGAGTGGGCAGCACCCGAAGTGTCCGGCCAATGTGCATTCAAAGAGATGACCTGGTTCCTGGGACATCAAGATGCAAGATAGGCTTCTAGAAGTCTCGACTTTCTCCAGCTCAGGGGTTTCGATGTTTTAAAAAACCATCGAAGCCCTCAGTCACATCAACTCTCCTCTCCTTTAGAAATATAAAAAGAGCTCGTGAGGTCTGTCAAGAGACTCAGGTATTCAGTCAGAATACCAAAACCCCAACAGGAAAAAGCGCTAAACTTTCCCCAGTTCGCTATAGTGACAGACCTGGTGCTAAGGGCACACCGGATAGATGCGTTAAGTGCTTGGAGAAAACACGCATCAAATGCTTGATGAGATCAAAACAGACTGAGATCGGTCCCTCTTTAATCGTTTCTCTAACAGAAATTAGAGCACGAAAGTCCCAAGACTTTGCTGGTCCTTTCATGGGTGGGGAAGCCCCCTCCACACAGATCAGGCTCCCTACGACTGATCTGGGACACCGAAGCGATAATAAGACGTCACATTCGAACGTCTCATTCAGTCTTGGTGAAGTTACCCATCCCTCTCTCAAAGGGACGGCACCTACCAGCAGTTCATTTACAACGGATCCACGATGTGACGGTGGATACTCTATTTCGATACAAACCGATAGAGTTGGAATGGTCCATGGGCGCAGACATATTCCCTCCCAGATGGGAACAAGTCCCGGAACTGCAATTCGACCTCTTCATCACGAGTGTCTTCAAGAAACTACCTCGCTATATAGCCCCATACGAGGATCCTCTAGTGGGGCTTATAGACTAGATGAGGCTGGTCCTAGCTCTGACCCTAGGTATATTTCCGAAGATTCAGAAATTAACTGCCTTCGTTTTATCGCAGAGAACCCAAACCCTTCATTTCATGATTTTTTCGCTCTAGCGGTTAGAAAAAGGTTTGGGATCTCAAAAGGCAATATAGAATTCTTAGAAGAATACAAGGCCAAGTCAACTAGAAGACAATATGAGACTTCCTGGAAAAAGTGGGTTGCGTTTGTCTAAGCAAAAGGACCAAAAGAAATTTCAATAAACTTCTGTCTGTCCTTCTTTGTCCACCTTCATAGCCAAGGTCTGGCGGCCAATACAATAAATACGTGCAAGTCAGCCTTGACTAGGCCTCTCCTATATGCCTTTTAAGTGGATCTGGCGAATGAATACTTTAATAAGATTCCAAAGGCATGTGCTAGGTTTAAGCCTGCGGTACCACCAAAGCCCATCTCTTGGTCTTTGGACAAGGTCTTACATTATGCCTCATCTTTGAACAATGAAGATTGTTCTCTTAAGGATCTAACCCAAAAGGTTATTTATCTGTTCGCTATCGCCTCTGGGGCTAGAGTTAGTGAAATAGTGGCCCTATCCAGAGATGAGGGTCACATTCAGTTCACGGAAGTGGGAGAACTGAATCTATTTCCTGATCCATCCTTTCTCGCTAAAAACGAGCTACCCACTAAGAGGTGGGATCCCTGGAGAATCGGCCCTCTGAAGGAAGATGTCTCTCTATGTCCTGTAGAGTGTCTAAAGGTCTATCTTCGTAGAACTTCAGACTTCAGGGGAAGACAGCTCTTTAAAGGAGAAACTTCTGGATCAAATTTATCCATAAAACAACTAAGGGCGAAGCTCACCTACTTTATTCATAGAGCGGATCCGGAGAGTACTCCCGCAGGTCATGATCCGAGAAAGATTGCTTCATCACTGAACTTCTTTCAGTATATGGACTTTGAGCGCCTTCGTTCATACACTGGATGGAAATCATCCAGAGTGTTTTACAAACACTATGCAAAACAAGTGCATGAACTGTAACACTTCGTAGTGGCGGCAGGTAGTGTATTAAAACCTGCCCCCTAATTACTGTAGTAAACAGTTTTTGGTTTGGGACCTCACATGTCCTCGCATATGTAACGGATGAGAATCATCCAGAGTGTTCTACATACACTTTGCTAGACAAATCCATTTTCTGAAGCAATATGTGGTGACGCCAGGTAGAATATTTAACCTATCCTCTAATTCTACGATGAACAGCTAATTGACTGGGACTGTCAATTAAAGGGAGAAGAGGTCACCCTTCTTAGGTGTGACTTCATTTAATTAAGTGTTAACATGATATCACTGGCTCTGTTCAAAATCCCAGGTGTGGAATTATACAGATAGCACCAGTGCCGGTGTACGAAGTACACAGTGCAGATAGAAGTAACCAGTACATGAATTATGAAGAGAAATTGTTCTATAATTTTCTTCAGACTGGGAGTGGCACTCATCATTTCTTCCTTCAAGAAGGAAATATAGTCTCTATACTTGTTACAGGTAAAATCCCATTGTCATACTACATTCGCTTAACTGAACATCTTTTAGTCATTTATTAGTAATAAATGTCTATTAGAATGTAGTGCGTCCACCTTCGCCAGACAATTGTATGTATACATGCCAGAGTTCTTCAACTTACCAAAGTAAGTATCCTTCATATATTTGTATGCATCAAATAATAGATATAAGAGACACTGGTGTTATTTTAGAAAATATACAACTATGAGACTATTTGTATATTCATTGTGTACTTATATTTGATCATACTATGTATGTTAACCTCAAGATCCCTTTTCTACTGTCTAGAATGACTCTTCCCTGTAGGAGACAGGAAGCACTGGCATTGGTTATGATTAGTGATGGTGATGAATAACGGTAACATCCCTTGTCTCATGTGGTCCCCATGACCATAGAAAAGGTTGCTATAAGGTTAAGGCACTGATTAAAAATCCACAGATACACTAATGCTCTGGTATGCTTCCATCACGACGACAGGGCTTGAGCCCAAAAAACGGATTTTGAGCGAAGCGAAAAATCTATTTTTGGGTGAGATGGCCATGTCGTCCTGATGGACCCACCCATCTCTTCTAGAAGAAAAGATCTTCACATTATCCCTCCCATGGTACTGTATCTGTAACACCACGCTCAATGCTACGAGGAATGTCCGCCGTCGTGGGAATGGCGCTGTTGTATTCCCAATAGTATTACGAGAGCGGGGAGAGCCTTTGGACGGCTACCTTTTGCCACATCCTCCTCGAAGCCAAAACGCTGTTTGAGGTGCAGATTGCTATGGAGGCGTGTCAAGAATGCGTCCGCTGATATTATGCGATATCCTTTGGAGACATTTTAAGGATATTCGCGCCAGGAGTTAGAATTCTGGATACCTAAAGGTAAAATTCTCTGGGAATATCACTGTAGTACATATATCCCTTAGGAAGCTACTTTAAGGAACTTCCATCAGGACGACATGTCCATCTCACCGAAAAATAGATTTTTCGATTCGCTCAAAATCCGTTATATATATATATATATATATATATATATATATATATATATATATATATATATATATATATATATATATATATATATATATATATATATATATATATATATATATATATATGATAAATTTTGCACATTTTTACGTGTTTTTCATATTCAAATAAGCCATATATATTTTTGATATATTAATGTCTGGATTCTCTTAACGACCTCGGGATCAGAGCCCCAGGCGAAATCACACAAAGACAAGAGCTTGGCTCCGGCCGGGAATCGAACCCTGGTCGGCAAGCTTATATAGACAGTGGCCAAGTGGGTTAGTCACTGTCTATATAAGCTTGCCGACCAGGGTTCGATTCCCGGCCGGAGCCAAGCTCTTGTCTTTGTATGATTTTGCCTGGGGCTCTGATCCTGAGGTCGATAAGAGAATCCAGACATTGATATATCAAAAATATATATGGCTTATTTATATATATATATATATATATATATATATATATATATATATATATATATATATATATATATATATATATATATATATATATATACACAGCAATAGCAAATGCAGCCGTCTGTAGTCCACTGCCTGACAAAGGCCTTAGACATATCCTTATTGATGTCTGGGGTTTGACCAGTTTTCATCACCACCAGTGCAGATTGGTGATGGTGGGAGATTTAAGTCTAATCAAATCAGAACACACCAATCGTGCATGGGTAGCTTTGACTAATATAGCTTTTCTGATCATGGCGATACAAAAACCATTCCACCATGTTAAGATATCCCCACTCAGAGAGGATATATATATATATATATATATATATATATATATATATATATATATATATATATATATATATATATATATATATATATATATATATATATATATATATATATCACGAGCACACATGATTTTAGTTAATGTAAATATCACCCACGAATGGCATTTAATACCGAATTCTATCTCGGGAATATATATCAACTTTGGAATTAATTTAATGGTAACAGCTTTTGGACGGGTGGGGATTCGAACCACTACCTGTTCGGCTGGAAACCCTGCCTGCAGAGACCCTACCGACTGAGCTATCAAGATAGCTCAGTCAGTAGGGTCTCTGATAGCTCAGTCGGTAGGGTCTCTGCCGGCATTGTTTCCTGCCGAACAGGTGGTGGTTCAAATCCCCACCCGGCCAGAAGCAGTTACCATAAAATGAATTCCAAAGTGGATATATATTCCCAAGATAGAATTCGGTATTAAATGCCTTTTGTGGGTGATATATATATATATATATATATATATATATATATATATATATATATATATATATATATATATATATATATATATATATATATATATATATATATATATATATATATATATATATATATATATATCAGTTTCTAGAAAGCCTCAGATTTATTAACTATGGGACTACAAGAAGAAACCTAGATATTTTGCACTACGTTTATTACAAGCAAGCTTTGGGGAAACCATCTTTCCTATCAAGAGGTAAAACTTGAACGTCAACAATCATTAATAATAAATTATCTGTTAATTAAGATTCAATTCATGTTAAAAGAATCATAACAGCAATCACTATAGTTAAAAAAAAGAAGATATGGTAAGGAAAATAAATACAGAAATAAATTACAATGGAACAAGAGAAAAATCCTAAGCAACTTGAAGTTCCTATGGTTTATTCAGTATATGAAAGATTTATTCTAAAGTTGCTACTCTTCTTAAAATATTTTACTTTAAATGTTCATTATTTCTCTTGTGGTTTTGGTATTTACTTGTTTCCATTCCTAACTGGAATATTTTTCCCTGACGGAGCGCTTGGGCTTTAAAGCCTCCTGCTTTTCCAACTAGGGTTGTGGCTTAGCTAATGATAATAATAATAATAATAATAATAATAATAATAATAATAATAATAATAATAATAATAATAATAATAACAGACTGAAAAAAATGTTAGGGACTGTTCAACGTCAGACTGCACGTACTGGTAGTTAGAAGACTAGCGGTAACGATCGTTAGGCAATATGTTAAGAAACCGAAGCAGTTGAGTTATTTGTAGTTGGAAATAGTTGTTTCATAAAAAGCGTCTCATGGAAGGTGGGAAATAGTCATTAAGCAATTGGGCAAAACGTTTAGAACGTGTTTATTGCAACAATGAAAAAGTCAAAATAATAAACAAGAGTAACGGGGTCTGAGGAAGGTCAAGGCTGTGGCAGAAAGCTTGTAAAATCTATCTACAGACATTTTTGAGAAATATTTTTTTTTTATCTTGTCATGATTATGCATTTTCTTTCAGTTATTAAACACTCAAAGACTTTATTGATTGCAAGGGAAGGCGAAAGGTTTTCTTTACAAACTGTAAAGTCTTTCATTCAACCTTTGACTTTCTCAAATACCCTTCGTGCAGCTTTTAATTGGTGTAAGAAGCTTATTGACATTTGGTTCCAATATACCTAAATCTCACTTCCCAATTTTTAAAGTCCACATGTATATGTATATGTGTTGCCACCTATGGCTCTGAAATAGCTATGGGAACTGGCAATTAATTAGATTTGAAAATCGTCTAAGTCCATATCCTATCAAACAAGTAAATGATAGCAAGGTTGTGGAGGCCGATGCAGTAACGTCCCTGACTGGGGAACGCCACTCTGGGGTTATAGTCCCGCTCAAACTTGTTAGTTCCCTAAGTCGCTGCAACTTCACCATCCTTGTGAGCTAAGCATGGGGATTTGGGGGTTGGGAGAGCCTATAAGTCTATCTGCTGAGTCTTCAGCAGCCACTGCGCGGATGGAGAGGGGGCTTGGAATTTTTCTGCTTGATAGGGCAATGTCACTGTCCCTTGCTTCTACCATTCATGAGCAACCTTTAAACCTTTAAAACAACAAAAGGAAAATAACCAAAGAGAGAAAAAGTTTCTATTTGTTAATCAACTTGTCTTCATCTCTGAATATCTCATCATTTACATCTCTTGCATTCATTCGCCTCAGATGTTAAACTTAATCCAAGAAAAGTGAGAAGAATTTCAAACTTCAGAAAAATCAAAATAGAAAAAGGGAACAAGAAATTCTCAAACAGCAGGAGTCCTGGCTTGAAGCCTTCCATTAGAAAGACTGATGAAAGACTCGCAAGAAATATTAGTGATAGACAGCATCCCAGAAAGGCTTACAATAGTCATTTCAAAGGAACTTCTCCGAGAGAGAGAGAGAGAGAGAGAGAGAGAGAGAGAGAGAGAGAGAGAGAGAGAGAGAGAAGAGAGAGTTTCTATTGTTTCTTTTCCTTCTTAAACAGAATGATAGACATTATATATATATATATATATATATATATATTATATATTTATATATATATGCATATTATTATTATCATTTTTACTATCCAAGCTACAACCCTAGTTGGAAAAGCAAGGGCTCCAAAAGGGAAAAATAGCCCAGTGAGGAAAAGAAATAAAAAATGAATAAAGGATTAGAAAAAATTAACAATAAAACATTCTAAAAACAGTAACAACGTCAAAACACATATGTCATATATAAACTATAAAAAGAATCATATCTGCCTGTTCAACATAAAAACATTTACTACAACTTTTAACTTTTGAAGTTCTACTGATTCAACTACCCGATTAGGAAGATCATTCCACAACTTGGTCACAGCTGGAATAAAACTGGCAGAATACTGTGTAGTATTGAGCCTCACGATGGAGAAGGCCTGATAATCAGAATTAACTGCCTGCCTAGTATTGCGAACAGGATGGAATTGTCCAGGAAGATCTGAATGTAAAGGATGGTCAGAGTTATGAAAAATATTATGCAACATGCATAATAAACTAATTGAACGACGGTGCCAAAGATTAATATCTAGATCAGGAGTAAGAAATTTAATAGACCGTAAGTTTCTGTCCAACAAATTAAGATGAGAATCAGCAGCTGAAGACCAGACAGAAGAACAATACTCGCAACAAGGTAGAATGAAAAAAAATTAAAACACTTCTGCAGAATAGATTGATCACCGAAAATCTTGAAAGACTTTCTCAATAAGCCAATTTTTTGTGCAATGGAAGAAGATACAGACGTAATGTGTTTCTCAAAAGTAAATATGCTGTCGAGAGTCACACCTAAAATTTTAAGTCATACAAAGTTAAAGGCACATTATCAATAATGACATCCGGATGTTGAGGAGCCGCTGTCCTTGACCTACTTACAATCATACTTTGAGTTTTGTTAGGATTCAACTTCATACCCCAAAATTTTCACCATGCACTAATTTTATCTATATCTCTATCAAGGGATTCACCAACCCCAGATCTACATATAGGGGATGGAATTGCTGCAAAAGGAGTAGCATCATCTGCATTTGCAACAAGCTTGTTTTCTAGGCCAAACCACCTGTCATGTGTATATACTTTCTTAATGATCTTGTGCGTCATTGTCACGATACTGTTACCTTTACAATGCAGCACATAATGCATTTAATATCAGCAATAGCCATCACTAATTTCATGGGGTCACAACTGTACAAAAAAAGCAATTACAAAGATGCACGCTTCTTCTACGAGTGCTGCTCAGAGAAGGGAAAAAGAGGCTCTAGGCTAGAGAGGGCTGGAGTGTCATGTAACGCAAAACAAAAGCAGAATGGCCATGAACACTATAGTCTGTCCAGAATGTCATGAAACATAGAGTAGGTTTCCGACGTTGCCGCTTTGCGCCAATTTCATTCATTAAATCTCACTTAAGGCGAAAAAACAGTGTAGATTTGGCATACACTTTGCCACATCTCTCTCTGTCTCAGGTCAGGAAGGTTAAGTAGCTTATCACTTTGGTTCTGATACCCAAGCGTGACAGTTTAAGATGGAAGGCTCCCCACGACAGCAATTAAGTGCTCAGACGCGAGAAGTCATATTCAATGTCCACGAGTACTTCAAAAGGGAGAAGAAGACAAAACTGTTATGCATTGCTTTGGCAAGGCAGTACAACGTACAATCGATGCAACTAAGCAGTGCAGAAGTACACTATATCGCATTTGTAAGGAAGGAAAAGACAGCTTAGAAGAAAATGAAGCTCCCGTTTTTAACGTAAAGAAAAGGAAAAGACCAACAACTGTAACCAACATCGATGGATTTGATCAGCGCGTTTTACGAAGGACAGTTCTCGGTTATTATGTCAGAAAGGAAATTCCAACGCTGGATTGCATTCTACTTGAAGTCAAAGAAAATATTTGATTTAGTGGATGCAGAGAATCTTTGCGTAAGATACTTAAAGAAATTGGATTTAAATACGGAAGAGTAAACGGGCGGAAATTTCTACTGGAGAGAAGTGATATTGCAAGTGCCAGGACCAAGTTCCTACGTGAAATGAAAAATATTTGGGCTACAGGAAAAAAGTCTGTTATATTTCTGGATGAAACCTGGATTAATAAGAATTATACAGTCACCAAGTGTTGGATGGATGAAAGTTCAACAGGAGCAACTGGAATAAACCCACCAAGCGGGAAAGGGAGTAGAATGATAATTTTGCATGGTGGATCTGAGCAAGGATTCGTGCAAAATGCACAGTTGGTATTCCAAGCAAAGAACGACGGTGACTATCACCACCAAATGAATCACATTGTATTCGAAAAATGGTTTCGAGAGCAGCTCATACCCAATATACCACAACAGTCCGTCATAATTATGGACAACGCATCATACCATTCAGTGCAAAGTGATAAACCTCCTACCATGGCAAGCACCAAGGGAGCGATCCAAGACTGGTTAAGAAATAAAGGTGAAAATCCCCCAGAATATCTGACGAAATGTGAATTGCTTGAAATGGTGAAAGCAGTGAAACATGAAAAAGCTCCAAAATATGTCATCGACAAAATAGCTTTGGAAAAAGGTCACAGGCTTGTAAGGCTGCCACCTTATCACTGCCATTATAGTGCAATTGAACTCATTTGGGCGCAGGTTAAAAACTATGTAGCCAAAAGGAATACATTTAAAATGGCAGATCTAACATCTTTGCTGCAAGTGGCACTGTCATGCCTGACAGTAGAAAATTGGAAAAATGCCGTTAATCATGTTGAAATCATCATTATAAAAGATAGAGAATGATGCTGCTGTGAATCAGTTTGTTGATTCATTTGTTATAGAAGTAACTTCATCGGATGAAGAATAGTACAGAACACATTAATGCTGAAAAACACTGGAGGATTATCTTGATTTAATTTAATGAAGGCTTCTGTTTTATTTTGTTGTTTAGTCATATCCTGTGACGGTAAACAACACATACTTTTGTAAACAATTTATTTTATGAGAAAAATCTATTGATTTCACTGCATACATTTGTTTTACTCCTTTTTTCTATGTTAGAGGTTTCATCCTCATTTGAGAATTTACTTCCTGTTAAACAAGACAATTTTATTTTTATACTAAAACAGTGCCTTATTTTTAAGAAAATTTCTATTAATTTTATCGTTTCATTATCATGAAATCCAAGGAATTGTTTTAATGGAGAAAAATATTATTTTATGAAATATTTGATGTTTGGCACATTCATCAATTTTACAACAAATATGGTAATAGAGAGAGAGAGAGAGAGAGAGAGAGAGAGAGAGAGAGAGAGAGAGAGAGAGAGAGAGAGAGAGAGAGAGAATGGCGATGCCAGGCTACAGATATCTTCAAGAATCTGACTACACATTTGATAATGTTCAAATATAAACTTATTCCATCAGAATTCAAATTTTATAAAGATAAAAGTTAAAGCTTTATGAGTAATAAAGCTCGAAAACATCTATAGTCTGTCCAGAATGTCATGAAACATAGAGTAGGTTTCCGACGTTGCCGCTTTGCCCCAATTTCATTCATTAAATCTCACTTAAGGCGAAAAAACAGTGTAGATTTGGCATACACTTTGCCACATCTCTCTCTGTCTCAGGTCAGGAAGGTTAACCTAGTTAAGTAGCTTATCACTTTGGTTCTGATACCAAAGCGTGACGGTTTAAGATGGAAGGCTCCCCACGACAGCAATTAAGTGCTCAGACGTGAGAAGTCATATTCAATGTCCACGAGTACTTCAAAAGGGAGAAAGAAAACAAAACTGTTATGCACGGCTTTGACAAGGCAGTACAACGTACAATGGATGCAACTAAGCAGTGCAGAAATACGATATATCGCATTTGTAAGGAAGGAAAAGACAGCTTAGAAGAAAATGAAGCTCCCGTTTTTAACGTAAAGAAAAAGGAAAAGACCACCACCTGTAACCAACATCGATGGATTTGATCAGTGCGTTTTACGAAGGACAGTATAGAACACATTAATGCTGAAAATCACGGGAGGATTATCTTGATTTAATTTAATGAAAACTTGTTTTATTTTGTTGCTTAGTTTTATCATGTGACGGTAAACAACACATATTTTTGTAAACAATTTATTTTATGGGAAAAATCTTTATCGATTTCACTGTATACATTTGTTTTACTCCTTGTTTCTATGTTAGAGGTTTCAACCTCATATGAGAATTTACTTCCTGTTAACCAAGACAATTTTATTTCTATACTAAAACAGTGCCTTATTTTAAAGAAAATGTCTATTAATTTTATCGTTTCATTATCCTAAAATCCAAGAAATTGTTTTCATGGAGAAAAGTAATATTTTACGAAATATTTTATGTTTGGCACATTCATCAATACTACAACAAATATGGTAAGAGAGAGAGAGAGAGAGAGAGAGAGAGAGAGAGAGAGAGAGAGAGAGAGAGAGAGAGAGAGAGAGAGAGAGAGAGAGAGAGAGAGAGAGAGAGAGAGAGAGATGACGATGCCAGGCTACAGATATCTTCAAGAACCTGACTACACACTTGATAATGTTCAAATATAAACTGATTCAATCAAAAATCAAATTATATAAAGAATAAAAGTTAAAGCTTTATGAGTAATAAAGCTCGAAAACATCTAGTACATTAAGATTCCAGTATTTTACTGAACTAGATTGATCGTAGGGTACAGAACGTTAAATTTTTATTTTCATCTGAGACGGATCTCTTCAGTGTCGTAGAAATACTGTGATA
>NC_090756.1:36702288-36707288 GCF_036898095.1 Palaemon carinicauda | reverse complement strand
ATAATAATAATAATAATAATAATAATAATAATAATAATAATAATAATAATAATAATAATAATAATAATAATATACAATGATTTCTCTTTCTAGTGACCAATTGCTCCAATCTCCCTTAATGGACGACACCTGTCTGAGATAATCGACGCCTATTTGCCAGAGTAAGGGTCATCATTTAGGCGAATAATGATTATAAATCAAAAGGTATTAACTTATCAAATGGCTACAACTACTGGTGAATGATTAGGTGATATTTGAATAAGAGTTTTTCCAGAATAAACTTGAGTTTAGAGAATCTAAAGTTTAGGGGAAACATCCCTGGAAAGATGAAACATGCAGCGGATGTTTTGATGTTGAACAGACTGACATCAATATTTCTTCATAGTTTATATAGGAAGAGATCTATTTTAATGTTGTTACTGACTTTAAGATATTTCGTATACATTATCTATTATTTTTGATAAAATTTTTCCATTTCCTTATTTCCTTTCCTCATTGGGATATTTTTCCCAGCAAGGGTTGAGCTTAGTTAGCAAAACTAGTAATAATAATAATAATAATAATAATAATAATAATAATAATAATAATAATAATAATAATAATAATAATAATAATAATAATAATAATTAACCAGGCAAATGTCACTTAGATATACCTTAATATATCTTAGTTACTCTAAGTTTGAAATATATTCAGTGTGACACAACTTCTTTTGGGAGAGCAAACATATTTAAAGGTCAAAATATATTCAATATTAAAAGAGGCGATGTGAAAGCAATAGATTAATGAGTGAATACGTACACATATTGTACATACACATAAATATACTTACACATACATTGCGTATATTGCATCAGAAAAAAAGCTACTCTTAATAAGGACCTTTATCTGAATTATTATTATTATTATTATTATTATTATTATTATTATTATTATTATTATTAAAATGCTCCATAGCTACAGGAAATGTAATTAAGCCATTTATGAAACTTTGAAAAGCATTGGATGTTAGTTATCTTGATATAACTAATTAGTTTAAAGGTTAAAAGATCGCACATGAATGTCAGAGGAAAGGGACAGTAACATTGCCCTGACAAGAAGGAAAATATCCTAAGGACTGACCGTATATACATATGATCAGCATACAAGCCCCATCTCAACCCAAGCTAGGATCAGGGAGGGCTAGGCAATGGCTGCTGATAACTCAGCAAGTAGACCTATAGGCTCCCCCAAACATTCCTTTTTAGCTCTAAAAAAATGGTGAGGTTGCAGACACTTAAGGAACTAACGAGTTTGAGCGGAATCGAACCCCACTCCGGTGATCACCAGGTAGGGGATGCTTCCCATAGGCCACTGCAACCCACTTATTAAGAGCTAGCGAATAAAGTTCACGAAATATAAAAACAAATATTGAAATGATTGTTTGAAATATTTCAGTTTCTTCACGACAAGTTTAATTACCTGAAATTGTGTTTTCTTTTTCTTAATTGAGTAAATTCAAGAGTCGAAAGAGAATCAGAACTTTCTTAATACATTAGACATCTCAGGTTCACATTAGCACCTTCTCACTCGCCTCAGTTTGTTCCCAAGACAGATTTTGCTGGATCTAAACTTTACGAAAACTAAGGCCATTAAGGCCCAGCGGAATCGTTGAAATTAAAGATGGGCAAAAACGCGTTTGTGTGTGTGTGTGTGTGTGTGTGTGTGTGTGAGAAAGAGAGAGAGAGAGAGAGAGAGAGAGAGAGAGAGAGGAGAGAGAGAGAGAGAGAGAGAGAGAGAGAGAGAGACCCAAAACTTTTTTAAGATCGTATTAAGATGAAATGAAAGAGAAGATTGGCTAGATATTAGTCAAAATAATATTAAATTCCATTTTTACTTCTGTTTATTTGTATTTATCATTCATGGAATAAAAGACAAATTATTCTTATTACGTATACCAGACTTTACACCTCAAAGAAAATACATTAAATTGTGTCGCTTATTTCAAATATCTATTTCCATATTAAGGTACATAATTTAGCAAAAGTCGTTTGCCTTGATTTCATTGATCTTCGTTCAAATGTCACCAACTGGAAACTCTTATCTTCTTCATAATGACGAAATATTTTGCAATTTCGCTCAATAAAAGATACAGTTCACTAAGCATATCTTAAAGATAATAATATATCTTTTTACCAAATTATCCAGATCATAATAAAAAAATATAGTAATTTTCAATAAAAATAAAAATTATAAGATGCAAACAATGAATTCTACTTCTTTAACTACAATACTGATGATTTAAAATAATGAACATACACGAGATGGAGTTAAGGGCGTCAACTGCCCACGGTCCAGATGTACCAGGTCAGCCAGACAGCGTACCGATTTTAAGCCTCTTCTGCGCACCTACATCATCTGAAGGGGCTTAGTGTTGGCGAGACCCATTAAGAACGTAGATCTATCACACAGTCACTGTAAATAAAACAAAATTTAACCTTTGGAAAATATTTTATCAAGTTACAACTTTAATTTTTTTTTTCTTATGGCCTCCCTGCATGGTTGTCCTTGAGGTTTTCTATACTTTATCAAATTATTAAGATATCGCATTCGGAAATATAACGATATCTTAACAAAAAAAGCAAATAACATCGTCAGGAACTTCAATACCAGACTTTCAATTCTAAATAAAGCTTTTTAAAACAATTATTTTCCCTCCTTGAGAGCTTCCCCGTGTACAGCATTAAAAATTTCCCCCATTATTAACAAATGTGAAAATAAAACTGACCAGAAGGTGCATGTAATTCCCCCCGATTAACACATGCTATCCAAGTATCATTCCTTAGCACTTCTTGTCTTATTTCCTAACTCAGGATATTTTACACAAAATTTCTTTACGATATATCTACCAATGTATTTAAGAGCTTCTTCCTCAATTACTCCCCCAATATTTTTCTTTATTTCTTTATTTGCACTCAAAAGGTCTTCTTCCTCGTCTAAAGCATCTTTCTCTAAATCAAAATCTAAATTTCTGAATATCTGCATTGTTAGGCATATTTCTAACGCTAAGTCCCTTTCTTTCGTTATAGATTCATTGCCTGGCTGATTCATGAGATTTTCAGCAGTGGTGATATTACACTTTTCACTTGATACTTTCATTTCCTTTCCTAGTGAAAATTTTTTTAGCCAAAATTTAAAGTTCACAGCATAAGGATGATCATAGTGCCCATCCATTTGCCTTATACACCCAAAGAAATGTTCAAGGCAATCTTGATTTAGTCTTTGTGTAAGTAGGTAGTCAATACTATAGGAGCTTTTTAACATATCAAACAAAGCAATGGTAGATTTACATGATGAAATTATTCCTTTCTGAAATTTTAAAAGACTTTCTGTATTAGGATTTTTAACTCCCATAGTATTCATTACCTCGATTACCTTGAGCAGTGTACCTGTTTGTTTTTCTACATCAATACCAAAAGCATAACTTTTACCAAACTCTCCATACATGGAGGAAGAATTCATTATGTCGAACCAATCAATTATTAAAAGAATAAAATCAGATGTTTGATTCCAGTTTTGACACTCCAACAGTCCCTTTTCCCCTAAATATTTTAATGAGTTGGCACATGACCTAGACAGTAACTGAACAGCTAATTTAAGGCGCTGCCTTTGTTGACCTGTTACAGTTAAATGCATTTCATTAATCTTATATGCAAGCCCATATTCTGTTTTAGTTTTAATCAGCATTTCCCTCATGCCATCATCTGAAATACACTCTCCAGTCTTGAGGCAAAAAACCGGAGTCAATAAAATTATTTATAACTAATTTAATTAAACGTGGAACAGCTAAGAAAACAAAAACTTCTCTTTCTGCCTTAGGATTTTTGAAAGATATCCTATTTTCAAGAGGGTCAATGTTAAGGTGTTTCCACATATGCAGTTACTTGGCATTATTAGTGACGGAATGTATGAATTAATAAAATGATAATGGACACAGCGTCTCCTATCGATTATGTTACCTCTATAGGTAGCTAACTAAGGTAACGGTCCTTTGTTTTGTTTACCCACGTGTGTGAGACGGGGAAGCTTGACGTCACAGTATGGGTGATTCACAGCTTAAGCTGCACGTTGGCTGACCTGGTATATATAGACCTTGCAACTGCCAAACACGGTTGAAGCTACCCAACCACATATCATACATGGACATATATATGAGTGTGTATATATGTACGTGCGTCAACCACAATTATATGACTGCCAATCCTAACTGACGACCTAATTCATCTGTTTGTCTATGTATCGGAAATAAAAAAAAAAAACATGACAAAAGCATACTTAATTACGATTAGCAACTCAATCATGCATTATTGCCAGATACGGCAATTAAGCTCAACTCATTCATACCAAAAATCCAAAACCATAATAGTGTCTCATCGTCAATTCACTCATTATCAAATTGCCATAATTAGTCGCATATATCAATTCCCAAACTGCTGCAGTATTGATAGATTTTCCTTTTTTTAAAAAGTTACGCTAAGCATTTATTAATGAGAGAGTAATATCATTGGACGTGGAGCGGCCGGTTAGATCAGCGGAATATTAATCATTTTAGAATGAACAAAGTTTTGGTGGATTGGCTTCGCTGTTACAGTGGCCGCCTTCAATAATGTGACCACACAAATTTCTCAATTATGATGTATGAATTCGTGTGCTGATTTATTCATGGATGTAAATACAAGGGTATACTTATAAATACACAAATGTATATATATATATATATATATATATATATATATATATATATATATATATGTGTGTGTGTGTGTGTGTGCGTATATATATATATATATATATATATATATATATATATATATATATATATATATATATATGTATATATATATATATATATGTGTGTGTGTATAAATATATACATACATATATATATATATATATATATATATATATATATATATATATATATATATATATATATATATATATATGTATATGTACATATA
>NC_090756.1:36689788-36699788 GCF_036898095.1 Palaemon carinicauda | reverse complement strand
TTATGATTTGCCTAATGTCAGGATCTCATCATAAAAAAATCAACTTTCAAATTACCTTGAAGTTCATCAAATGAATTTTTCCTTAAACTGTAAGAAGTTTTCTCTATACGTTTATTTGGGTTCCATTGTTCTTGAACAAATATAAGAATATGTATTTCTTTTTCTTTTGCAAAATTTGGATCTCTTTTGGAAAATGGCATTGAATCGAAACAGTAATTAAGAAAATTATGACTGTAGGGGTTGTATCCTGAATGTTTTATTTAGTTATTTTTTTATTCTTTTCTCAATGATTTTCTTTCTAAATCATTTGATCTAAATTTAAAAAATGTACTTTTTACAGAGATGGTTTACATATTAATTGCAAGTATCAATATCTTGTGATTTAAATTCTTTTATAGATTCCTTTTTATTCAAGAATAATTAGTTTAGTTCAGTAATTCAATTCAAATATGTCCGGTATTCAGGGTAAATTGTAAAAAAAAAGAAAAAAAAATTGTCTGAATCTATACATTTCTGTTACCCAATGAAGTAGAGCAAATTCGTAATTTTTGTGTTTATTATCCATTAATAGACATGATCCTCCTCTAATAGGACTTTTAGGAATAACTCTTATGTTTTTATATAAATATTTTAGGGAATATCTAATCAAAGGGGATTAATCAGTTTTGGATTTCTAAAAATAATTATTCATTGTCTATGCTTCTCTTATTAGTGATTTTTTTTATATCTCATATTCACCCAATTAATAAATTTCTGGAGTCAGGTACAGAAAAATTAGATTTACTATTGTGAGTTAAACTTTTGAAGTTATTAACCTAATTAGTTCCTCCATTCCCCTATCAAATAATAATAATAATAATAATAATAATAATAATAAGAAGAAGAAGAAGAAGAAGAAGAAGAAGAAGAAGAAGACCTTATGAATCAAATTTATTATTTGGATTGATAATAATAATAATAATAATAATAATAATAATAATAATAATAATAATAATAATAATAATACACAACGAAGCAAATTTAATACTTGAATTTATATTACTTATTCCCAGATAATCCATCAGAAATACAAATAAAATAACTTTTAGTTTTCACCTGATAACATCCAAAATAGTACATAATCAAATTATTTGATTATTTACAGGAAATCCTGAGTTAAGAAATACATAGAGGTTTGTTTACATCTTCCCCAACCATTTACTCTACGATGATACTGCCTGATTCATCGAATTCCATTTCCCTGCCGTTTCATAACCTCATATCGAAGAAGGAAAATGTACACAGACGTAATACTCTATTGTCACCATCAAAATCTTTACACAGAAGTAATAGACAACGTCAAAATCTGTATTAATATCTTTACTGTACTGTACTGTACTATAATCGACGCTATTACTAGCTGCCATTACTGTTTGACATTACTTTTTGCCATTACTGTTTGCTATTACTGTCAGTCATTACTGTCCACCATTACTATATGCTATTACTGCCCGCCAATACTATCTGCCATTACTGTTGGCCATTACTATCGCCATTACTATCTGCTATTGCTCTCCGCCATTACTGTTTGCCATTACTCTCCAGTATTACTATCAGCCATTACTGCTTGCATTACTTTCCACCATTACTGTCTGCCATTACTATCTGCCATTACTGTCTGCCATTACTATCTGCTATTGCTCTCCACCCTTACTGTTTACCATTACTCTCCAGTATTACTATCAGCCATTACTGCTTGCATTACTTTCCACCATTACTGTCTGCCATTACTATCTGCCATTACTGTCTGCCATTACTACCCGTCATTACTATCTGCAATTACTGTCTACCATTAATATCTGCCATTACTGTCTGCCATTACTGACCGCAATTACTATCCACCATTACTATCCACTATAAAATTCCTTTATTAAATTCTGCCATTTCTGTCTGTCATTACTGTCTGCCATTACTATCCACTATTACTCTCCACCATTACTATCTGCCATTACTATCCACTATTACTCTCCGCCATTACTGTCTGCCATTACTATCCACTATTACTCTCCGTCATTACTGTCTGCCATTACTCTCCGCCATTACTATGCGTCATTACTATCTGTTATTACTCTTCGCCATTACTGTTTGCCATTACTCTGTGCCATTACTATCCATCATTACAGTCCACCATTACTGTATTCCATTACTCTCGGCCATTACTATCCGTTATTACTCTCCGCCATTACTGATTGCCATTATTCTCTGCCATTACTATCCGCCATTACTAACTGCAATTATTCTCCACTATACTGTCTGCCATTACTCACCACCATTACTATCTTCCATTACTAACCACTATTACTCTCCACCATTACTGTATTACATTACTCTCCGCCATTACAGTCTGCCATTACTATCCGCTATTACTCTCCGCTAAACTGTCTGCCATTACTATCCACCCTTACTATCTGCCATTACTATTCACTATTACTCTCCGCCAATACTGTATTCCATTACTCACCGCCATTACTGTTCGCCATTACTCTCCGTCATTATGCTCCGCCAATACTTTCTGCCATTAATCTTCACCATTACTGTTCGCCATTACTGTCCGTTATTACTGTCTGCCATTACTCTCCGACTCTCTGCCAATACTGTGTGCCATTACTCTCCGACTCTCTGCCATTACTGTCCGCCATTACTCTCTGACTCTCTGTAAATTACTGTCTGCCATTAATCACTGCCATTACTGTTCGCCATTACTCTCCATCATTATGCTCCGCCAATACTTTTTGGCATTAATCTTCACCATTACTGTTCGCCATTACTGTCCATCATTGCTGTCTGCCATTACACTCCGACTCTCTGCCATTACTGTCGGCCATTACTCTCCGACTCTGCCATTACTGTCTGCCATTACTGTCTTCTAATAATTACTCTCCTGACTCTCCGCCATTACTGTCAGCCATTACTCTCCATTATCACTCTCCGCCATTACTGTCATCCATTACTCTCCATTATCCCTCTCCGCCATTACTGGAAGGAATTCATATTTGGGAAGCTTTGGATCAACTACATTTGTCAGACCTCAATGTTTTCCACCAAAGTAAATGATCAAAAGGAGACAATCAAATGAAAAGGAGAGTCACAATTTGTTTTAGGATTCAGTTCATTGGTAGTTTCCTTATGAAAATGCACAAAAATCCTTTTGAGAAAAAAACATGAAAGTCCATAGAATCCTTTAGCGGAGAGTCCTTGTTATGTTTATGATAGATCTCCATATCCGAAACTGATCTATTTCTTAAGAAGCGAAATGTCCTTCGGGAAACTAAATTAGTCTCAATTTCTATTCTGGTCTTCAGCAAATTTTTATTTTACTCTTAAAAAAGGCAACGAGCTACGATAGGGAAGTAGGTGCACCCTTTTTTTAATGGACTGGAAACATGCTGGAATAATTTGAGCCACTGGAGTTACATAATTTTTAAAAGGACCCTTGAAGGATAGTACTCTCTATAACAGGGATGTCAAGACATGCTGAGGAATTTCTGTTTTACATTGCAGGAATATTATGGATTTTTTCGTATTTTAAAGAATAAGATAAAGTCTTAAACAAACGTAGGAGTCATAAGTAAGTTAAGGTCTATTACACCTGTTTATCAGATCTTTTTTTACGGTTAATTATGACTTTAATTACCTAAAGTCGTTCCTATCATTCTTCACTTCAAATTTCTTCACATTTTCCCCCTAACGTTCAAGATTTCCTCTTCATTAATTAGGATGTTGCCTCAACATTTTCTGACGAGATCTATTTTTTTTTTTCACTGCTTGCTGAAGACTCCTTAAGTTTACGATTCCAGATCACTATTTCTTTTCGGTCTTCTAATAATTTATCAGAAATAAAATAAAATCTCCCACACAGTTTTCACGTTATTTTTAACAGAGCAAAAGCAAAACTGTTCACCTGAACGGAGTTTCTATTCCTTGCAACCAGAGGAATAAAACTTCACTTTACCGTAATGGCTGTTCTTGTAATGAAGCCACTGAAATAAATATGGAGAGAGACGTTTTTCAGAGGGTGGAAATTTTCAACGTTTCTTTCCTTAGAATTTATGATAAAGAACTTGGCAATATATCAATGATGAATAAAGAACTTATTTTTTAATATCACATTACAGTAATATGAAATAGATTAATTCAACTTGGATATCATATTATATTCAATCTTTGGCAGAACTAAAGACCTCTACAAAATTTCAATTGGCAGGAAAAATCACGAATGTTATAATGGTAGAGAGAGAGAGAGAGAGAGAGAGAGAGAGAGAGAGAGAGAGAGAGAGATCCATCCTCTGTTTCTCTCGAAATTATTAAATATTCTCTCGATTCAAATTCTAATAAAAACTCTCTCTCTCTCTCTCTCTCTCTCTCTCTCTCTCTCTCTCTCTCTCTCTCTCTTCAAAAAAAAAAAATAAGATATATCATTTCATACATTTAGTAAGCTTAAAGAATGTTACAAATAAACCAAATCTGCAAAATCCTTTTCTGTCTCTTATTGCACTTTTTTTGCAATTTCCTGCAAGATCAGTTTTCTCCTCTTTTACGGTCAGTTTCGAATTTACTCGTTTTCGTACACCATTTACTTGGGGTCGTAAATGTGTTATATAAGGATAACACTGAAGGGAATATTTTTCTTTTTATACTTTATATATTTATATTTCATATTAATATTCTATGCTTTTTATCTATATTGTTTTCGTTTATTAGCCTTCAGATCTTTGTTCTTGACATTCTCTTTTACTTTTGGGAGTAATAATAATAATAATTATAATAATAATAATAATAATATTAATAATAATAATAATAATAATAATAATAATAATAATAATAATAATAATAATTACATCAAACTTATTTTCATGCTAAGACTTGATTGCAATTTTTTTTTCCTAAAGATATCATTACCTCCAAATTACGCAATTCAAACAAACTATTGTTATCTTCTTAGAAGATAAGGTGTTTTGTCTGACAGTTATAATATCAACATCCAGTAAAAAGGAGATGTAAAATATATCCTATATCTCTCTTTCACTGAAAGCTCTTGTATCCTAATGTTTCATTAAAGTGGGTACCATTTGGTCTGTCTAGTTCATCCCTTTAATTGGTTTATTCCAAGGTGATTAGTTGCAAATATAATTGGGTCGCTTTTTATTTATCTTGTTATCTCAGCTAATAATCTCTCTCTCTCTCTCTCTCTCTCTCTCTCTCTCTCTCTCTGACTCCAAGTATAAAGAATTTATTTTTTAAGGGTTGTTAACGCAACCGGTTAATTACTCCAATATATCTAACAAAACGTTAAATGTCAAATATAATCAACATCTATCAGAGATCATAAGAGACATAATCATAAGTTATGAATTCTCTTATTAACATTTGATGTGGAAAAGGTAAAATGTTTTTTCCAGAAAATTAATTTTAAAAAGTATTATGTAAGAAAGGCTGTAATTAGAGAAAGGTATTAACCACAATTCAAAAATGGAGATTTTTATTGAACTTTTATGGACTATATATATCAACCTAGTGGAAGGACTATTAGAAAATGCTGTTAACTAAAAAAGATCTCAGATAGAAACATAAAAGAGAAAAGGCTGTAAAAGAGGACCATTTAAAATAGAAGACTAAAGAGAGCATTGGAGTTTTGGAGTGGGTTTTTTAGATATCTAAAAGATGAAACTAATTAGAGGCTGAGAAATTATTTAAAAATATGAATATTCTAAGATATAAAAAAAAAATTCTCAGAAAAGATATATTTCACATCATTCTTTTTTTTTTTCTTACTAAACATGAAAGTCTCCCCATAACCTGGCCAATTTTCTGGTTCAATCAACTCTGTTCCTCACTTGACCTCACAACCACTCTCTGAAGGTCAACTTCCAGTCTCTCCATCTGATCTGCATTTTCTGTTCTCCTCTAAATCATTCGCCCTATTCCAGAACATTATCCCCCCCCCCCCCCCACCCACCCACCCACCCACCCTTCTCGCCATGCAATCAGACCTTATTCAAAGATTTGATCCATCTTTCCCGATATTCTAGTTTGTTTGCCTCTTGAAATATTATCTTGAAGATTTTCACTATCCGGAAGCCATACTTGCAAACCACAGGTCATTCACATTTTGTTTCTAACCCTCATTTCATTTGAATTATGAATGCACAACTTAATTATTCATTAAATAAACTATACTCTTAATCATTCTATGCAAATCTCTTTATCCTATATTTCTAATGTTATTTCATCCTGATTCTACATTTGTTGATGTTCCCGTTTCAAACCGTTTCATGATCCTGTACAGACTTTCTCCTGCACGATAGAATAACTAACATTAAACATAAATCACTTCTCATCAAACAAAGGTAAGTTGCCACTAAATCATTTCTATGAACCTCTTATTCCCACCTTTCGTAAACAAATATCAAACAGACATATAAACAATGCATTTTTTCATATGATTCCGTTTTATGTACACAAGGTTTGCCGTCTCCAGAGAAAATCTATCACCCATTCACCCGTTGTGAATTTGCTTTAATACCTTATAAGTTGATTTCTTTATTTCCCGTTGAGCTTCTTAAATAAAGCTTTTCTATCTCCAGGTTCCAAAATTAAAGACGAGACAACAGTAAATGGATATGAGATCGCGAGGGACATTGTCGTAAGAACTCAATTCCATCCACTTAGATCCCATCCGATCAATCACTCAGAGGACGTCAGAGGAATCCTGTGCTCTTAAGAGCATATGGCTTTTGCCAACGGACCCAATTCTCCTGAAGATTTAATCGTATGCAGACCTAAAATACGAAGGACGATCGACGCTTGAAATGTCAAATAAAGAGTTGATTTGTGATGTCTCAAATTTCTGTTCCATTGGCCAGTAAAATTTATGGTTTAAACTTTTTTAAATCTTTCTTTTTCCTATGTTCTTTTTTTATGTAATTCTTGTCTTTTATTTAGATCTAGTTTCAAATGAATAGTAGAATCAATTTACTATAAAGATTTTCTTTAAATCACAAATTCCTGTTTCTTTGACATGTACAATTTCTCCTGTTTTCTCTATTTCAACCTTCCTTTTTCCTATATTCTTTTTTATTCAATTCTTGTCTTTTATTCAACTCTATTTTCATATGAATTGTAAAAATTGAATTATGAATAACAGGCTAATCCGAACCAGAAATAATGGGAACAAGGATATTAGAATTACCATTCCAGCCAACAACGAGGACGAATCATTCCAGGAATCGTTCCAGGAATCCATTGATATTATAGAATGAAAATATTATTTTTCCATTAAATGAACATCGTTATTCACCAGTCCTTCATTATTCACTGTTTGATTTATTTCAAGGAAGTTTCCTTAGCAGTTGAAAAGAATGTTATGAAAAGATGAGATTCTGAAGACTATTTTTCTAGTAAAGTGGATTTTTCCATTCACTTTATTGGAACCAAGTTGTAAAGACTTTAGCTCAATATCTGCAGCTAAAATTAAGGTTGAGGGATGGAATAATGTAAAGTTGAAATAATAATAATAATAATAATAATAATAATAATAATAATAATAATAATAATAATAATAATAATAATAATAATAATAACCCAGGTTTATATATTCAATAATTATCGGAAGTTTTGAATCAGTTTTGAGAAAAGTATAAGAATGACTGTGGAAGTAGTAAACTGCTAAAAATATTCAAATTTAATTTAAATTGACACAAATATCTAATAGATTAAATGTGATCAAGTTTATATTCCAATTTCCAAAAGACTAAGGTTGTAAGAAAGGAGAAAAAATAAGAAAGCAGGCTTAGATTGAAGATGAGAGAGAGAGAGAGAGAGAGAGAGAGAGAGAGAGAGAGAGAGAGCAGAACTACAGATTTGCTAGGCAATGAAGTAGGAGCGAAGAGGCTTTGCCAACGAGCGCAATTTCGGTCTCTTCTGAAATTACGTGAAATGTTGAATTTTATCATTAGATTTTCCAGAATTTTTCTTTGATAGAAAAAACTATTTTGTGCTATTTGGAAATAAATTACTTCATAATAAATTCAATCAACTATTCTCTCTATTTACGAAATGCAGTATACGTGAATGAAGGTTGAAAAAAAAATGCAATTGGACCAATTAGTAAAAAATAAGGCAGATCGTGTGATTAGGAAGTGTATAAAAATATTCGTTCTCTGTCAAGTGAAGATCACCTGTCATTATTCTCTGTCCAAAATTACATTCTTCTCTTCCCGTTAATTTTCTCTCTGTAATACATCAGACTCACTTTTATTATTGAATAGTTTAAGCGACCCGTCAAAATGACGTATAGATATTTAGATAGATATAAGTACACACATACACAGATTTAACCCTTCCCACCCCCTCACCGTCTCCTAACTAAAACACGCTTGTTTAGGCACTATTGTGGAATAAATAAAGTTCAAGGATAAGAAAAAAAAATTAATTGCATTTAGAAAGAAATTAAAAAATCAAACCAATAGAGGAAATACAAGTGGTTGTATGAAAAATGTGATTTTAAATTGTGGGTAGTTATTTAAATATTCTCTCCTATATAAAAAAGAACACACACACACACACACACACACATATATATATATATATATATATAATATATATATATATATATATATATGTATATATATATATATATATATATGTGTGTGTGTGTGTGTGTGTGTGTGTGTTCTTTTTTATATAGAAGAGATTATTTAAATAATTACCCACAATTTAAAATCACATTTCCATACAACCTTTTGTAATGCCTCTATTGGTTTGATTTTTTAATTTCATTTTAAATGCAATTCAAAATTTGTTTCTTTCCCCTGAACTTTACTTATCCAGAAAGACTAAGTGGAATTTGTTGAGCCCTGTTATGGAAATCCATTTGTGTTGAAGTAGAGTTGACTCTGGAGTTGGGAGGTCCTGCAGGGGGTAGGGGGTTGGAAGGGGGTCGGGTAGGGATCATTGAGTGTTGGGGAGGGGATGGGGGAGGAAGTCAGGTTGGGCGAGGTTGGTACTCAGCTGTTGTTATGCATCATTGAATAGCTTTTCAGTTTGGCACCTACGCTTTCTGAAGAAAGACTTGGAGGGGATTTGTTATTCAATGCGTTACTCTGAAGATATTTTTCAGTTTATTATTATTATTATTATTATTATTATTATTATTATTATTATTACGCATTATTATTATTAGCTAAGCTACAACCCTAGTTGGATATGCAGGATGCTATAAGCCCAGGGGCTCCAATAAAAAAAAATAGAACATTAAGATAACGAAATAACGAAATGAATTAAGTATATGATAAGAGATAAAAATTCAAATAAATAATTTAAAAAAGAGTAACAACATTTAAACAATAAAATGTGTAAACAACATTTAAATTGAAAAAAAAAGAGTAAGTACATTTAGATTATGCTTGCTATAAGAGCATACCCAAATTAATAAATGATAGGAGCATTCTAAATAATCTTTACTAAAAATGAACATTGTTTTATTTCAACTACGATTATTCTGTATCATAAAATTACATCATAAATTATATCATAAAATTACATCAAAACAAACAATAACTGCTAAACCAAAGGAAAATCTTATTGAAATGAAAATTGGAATTAATAACTAAACACTGTTGGTTCCAAGGATTTTTATAATTTGCAAACCCAAATTTTTGGAAGATTTCATCTGTATGAGAGAGAGAGAGAGAGAGAGAGAGAGAGAGAGAGAGAGAGAGAGAGGGAGAGAGAGAGAGACTCAGTGGAGCCTTCAGAATCATTTGATTATAATTCAATGTGTAAAAGAGCAGGTCCAGATTGGCAAATTCCATACAAGACGATCTTTAAAAGAATGATGAATGGCGTCTCTCTCTCTCTCTCTCTCTCTCTCTCTCTCTCTCTCTCTCTCTCTCTTTCTTATGCTAGGAAAAAGAATTGTGTGAGTATAATTCGTGTAGATATATGTACGTAAAAACACCAG
>NC_090756.1:36677288-36682288 GCF_036898095.1 Palaemon carinicauda | reverse complement strand
TTAGAAGTAGAGGGTGGTTTTAGAAGAGGTAGGGGAAGTTAAAACCATATTTCTACAGTTAGGCAGGTATGCAAGAAATATCTAGCAAATGGTAAGGAGGTGTATGTTGCATTTATGGATCTGGAGAAAGCATATGATAGAGTTGGTAGGGAAGCGATGTGGAATGTGATGAGGTTATATGAAATTGGTGGAAGGTTGTTGCAAGCAGTGAAAAGTTTCTACAAAGTTATTAAAGCGTGTGTTAGGATAGGAAATGAAGTGAGCGATTGGTTTCCAGTGAGAGTGGGGCTGAGACAGGGATGTGTGATGTCCCTATGGGTCTTTAACTTGTATGTTGACGGAGTGGTGAGAGAGGTGAATGTTCGAGTGCTTGGACGAGGAATGAGACTGATTGACAAGAATAACCATGAATGGGAGGTAAATCAGTTATTGTTTCTGGATGATACTGTATCAGTTGCAGACTCGGAAGAGAAGAGAATTTGGAAGGGTATTTGAGAGAAGGAAGTTGAGAGATAATGCGGGTAATAGTAAGGTTATAAGATGTGCGAGGAGGGAATGTGGTTTGAGGCTGAAAGTCATGATGAAGAGAGAGTTACTTGAGGAGGTGGATCAGTGTAAGCACTTGGGGTCTGTTGTTGCAGCTAATGGTGGAGTGGAACCAGATGTACGCAAGAGAGTGAATGAAGGATGCAAAGTGTTGTGGCCAGTGAAGGGAGTGGTATAGAATAGAGGGATAGACATGAATGTAAAGAGAGTTCTGTATGAGAAAGTGATTGTACCAACTGTAATGTATGGATCGGAGTTGTAGGGAATGAAAGTGACGGAGAGACAGAAACTGAATGTGTTTGAAATGAAGTGTCTAAGGAGTATGGCTGGTGTATCTCGAGTAGATAGGGTTAGGAACGAAGTAGTGAGGGCAAGAACGGGTATAAGAAATGAGTTAGCAACAAGAGTGAATGTGAATGTGTTGAGGTGGTTTGGTCATATTGAGAGAATGGAAAATGGCTGTCTGCTAAAGAAGGTGATGAAGGCAAGAGTTGATGGGCGAAATACAAGAGGAAGGCCAAGGTTTTAGGTGGATGGATGGAGTGAAGAAAGCTCTGGGTGATAGGAGGATAAATGTGAGAGAGGATAAAAGAGTGTGCTAGAAATAGGAATGAATGGCTAGCGATTGTGATGCAGCTTCAGTAGGCCCTGCTGCTTCTTCCGGTAGCCTTAAAAGACCACGGAGGTAGCAGCAGTAGGGGATTCAGCGTTATGAAGCTTTATCTGTGGTGGATAACGAAGGATGGTGGGATGTGGCACCCTAGCAGTACCCAGCCGAACTCGGTTGAGTCCCTCGTCAGGCTGGGAGGAGCGTAGAGAGGAAAGGTTCCCTTTCATACATTTGTTTGATGTCGGCTACCACCCAAAATTGGGGGAAGTGCCTTGGTATATATATATATATATATATATCATCCTCGCCATCTTCATCATCCGTTTCTAGTCCATTGCACGCCAGAAGTGTCACACATGTCCTTCTACTCGCGTTTGTTCATTCTCTTTCTATGGCAGTCTATACCCGCAATTCTCTTAGTTCGTCAATCCATCCTCTTCTTAACCTTACAAGTAGCTCAAAACTAGCTTCACCGGGTATTTCAGAACTAACGTTAAATTTTCCTTTGCTGCAAAAACATTAATTTATATCTGACCATCAAAAAAATCAAAGTCTATGAAAGCAATATTTATAAAAGACATCGTTTCAGTCTCCCAGAAAAGCATTACATTGCAACTGGTGTCTTGACGTCAGGGATGGGGGGGGTGGGGGTGGGGGGTGGAAATTATTACCGGAAATGAACTCCTGGTATTTACTAGTCCTGATTTATTTTCATGAGTCTGGTGGGGAGGGGGGAGAGTTGCTGATATTGTGGATATGAAAATTCCTTCCTTGCAGAATTGGGAAGGGGCTACGTCGAACCCAGATTCATATTTCCATGGCTTCTACTTTTTTTCTGTTCATTATATTTGAAAAAGGAATGCAATAAACTAAGAAAGAATATGCAGTAGATTAATAGTATTATATATATATATATATATATATGTATGTATATATATATATATATATATATACATATACATATATATATATATATATATATACATATATATATATATATATATATGTGTGTGTGTTTTTGTGTGTGTGTGTGTATATATATATATATATATATATCATTTAAGATTATGTCATCCTCACGTTTAGAGCATTATTACATTTAGATTTGATATGGGATATATGTGGTTCCCAATTGAGATGTATATGAATTTTAGTTCCTACACAATACTTTTACAAATAGATATTCGAGATATAGTGCACGTTCCTTTCAAATTTAATCAAAATATAAAGAAGATTATCTTGAAACAGATATTAATAAAGAGGATAACTAAACGTAAGAAAATAGCAACTTCACTGTTATCATAAAGTCAATTATGAAATGATAGCTTGAGTAATCTTAAAGTAGAATCTCATAAATGGACAGGCAATGGCCTAACTGAAAGACTAGGCGAATGCAACTAAATTTATTTGTACGGAGCATTAGTAGGCTATATATACAACCCATTTCACTCAAGAACGGCACAAAAACTCAAACACAATGATTCAAGAACATAAAGGCATAAACAGGTTATTAGTGAGAGGAGAGAGCAACAAAAATACTATTACAATGTACAAGCGTCAGTGATACACGTGTGGTACATGGCTCCCCCTAAAAATGACATACATGTAAAATAAGGCACCCTGCTCTGGAGAGGCACAGTGTAGATGTAAATACGCAGCTTTAAGGTGATCAATGGAGACCCACTCTTCTTTGACACAAACGGTTAGTAAGAACCCCTTAGTTGTTTGACGGATCACGAGGAAAGGACCCGTGTAAGGGGATATTATCGGTGGCTTGCTGGTGTCATTATGCAGGAAAACGTGTGATGCCTTGTTCAAATCTGTCGGTTCGTGTTGCTTTGCTGGGGGGCTTGTAATCTGGCAGCATGGAGTAAATTTCCCCAAACCAAGACATCGGTGCTGTAGATTGTCAGAGGAGGATGTCGACAGAAAAAATTCGGCAGGGATTAGCAAAGGGCTGCCATAAACCTTTTTTAGCTTCCCAGAAATCTGGGGTGTCCTTGAGAGTGGTCCCTAATCCTAGGAGGACCTAGGAAAGCTGAGTAAACTAGTTGGAGTTCCTTATAGCAGGACATCAAAGCTGCTTTGAGGGTGCGGTGGAAACTTTCAACCATTTTGCTGGTAGAAGGGTTGTATGCCGTTGTTTGATGTTGGGTTATTCCCAGGAGATTCACTAATGATGTCCATAATTGAGGATGAAAGTGGTCCACCTGTCACAAGTAATATGGTCAGGGACACCAAATCTTGCTATCCATCCTGAGAGTAAGGCAGATGTTCACTAGGCGGACTTTACAGTTTCTATGAGAATAGAATATATATATATATATATATATATATATACACTTCCTGAGTCGGTAAACCTAAACGTGGTGGAAGGGTTTGCGCATCGCCAATCACCATGATCAGCAAAGCTGTAATAGTGAGGGCCAATCATAACATGTTGGTTTACAGTGATCACGATAAAGTCTCCCACGATCACCAATCCACACTGACCAGTATGATGATGAAAACTTACATGTCTCAGATCTATGTCCTTTAGTGGTCTATAAACATCAGTATTTGGTGTTGTTATATATATATATATATATATATAGATAGATAGATAGATAGATAGATAGATATATATATATATATATATATACATATACATATATATATATATATATATATAAAACAAGTACTTATTATATGTGCCACATGTACAAATAACTACGCTTAGATATATCTATACCAAACGCAACACAAACTATATAAAGACAAACAGTCCTACGACGTTCCTAGAACCTATCAAGCAGCCCACGTTGCCAATATAATTTCCACTGGAAGTGAAGAGATGAAACATATGTGACACCCAACGCCGTTAGATATTCAGATCACGAAATTAGCCTTTGATGGATGCTGGACGCCTGACTTTCTACAGAGGAGGATATTTTAATATTTATGTTTTTTGTGGAAATAAATGGTTTCATGAGGGATTTTCATCTGCTTTGTATATATTGAAATATCAGATTTATTCTCAGAGGCCTCATATTATTATTATTATTATTATTATTATTATTATTACTATTATTATTATTATTATTATTATTATTAATAATAATAATAATAATAATAATAATAATAATAATAATAATAATAATAATAATAATAATAATAATAATAATAAGCTAAAAACTTAGTTGGAAAAGCGGATGCTATAATCCCAAGGACTCCAACAGGGAAAATACCCCAGTAAGGAAAGGAAACTAGGAAACATAGAACAGTTTACCCGAGTGAACCCTAAAGCATGACAGCTCAAAACATTACAGAAATCGAGAATATACTGAAACAAAAGGAAGTTCTTCTAAACTGATTTGAGAATAGTGAACACGTAGTTTGATTAAATAGAATATAAATACAGGCATGCTGCTAAATAGACTTCCCAAACGGAGAAAGAATCCTAGGAGGTAGTTTTATTTTCTCTTCTTTACAAGAGGAAAGAAGACAAAAAAATGAGGTTCACTTTTCCAAGGAAACTCTATTACCTGTGTCTTTTAGTGCATCGTATTTCCATTGCAAATAAGATATCATTACAGGACGCAATATGTTGTTTCCTGTGGCCATGTTTATTGCCAACGTTGACATCCCTTGCTTACGAGCTATTCCTGATGTATTACAAGGGAGTCTTTTTTTTTTTTTTTTTTTTTTTTTTTTTTACCTCCGCCAGCGAAGTTGGGAGGAGGTTATGTTTTCGTCCCTGATTGTCAGTTTGTTTGTTTGTGAACAACTTCCTGGCCAGAATCTTACTCATAGATTAGTGAAACTTTCGGAGATTTATTGTTTTGTTGAGATGTAGAAACGATTG
>NC_090756.1:36656561-36676788 GCF_036898095.1 Palaemon carinicauda | reverse complement strand
CCAATTGAGAGAAATCCAAGCTAACATTTGGTAGTTCTATTGAGAGAGGATAAAATTTTGATTGCCACATGCAACGATCACACAAGTGAATTGAGCTTAATAGTGGTAATTGACAATTATAAAAGAGATGCCTACCTACTACTATCAGCCAAGTTAATTTAACTTAATAACATTAAATGGCAATTATGAATGAGATGCCACATAATACTATCAGACAAGTAAAATGAACTCAGTAGTAGTAACTGGAAATTATAAATTAATTGCTATATATTAAAATCACACAGGTGAGTTGAACTTAATAATGGTAGCTCAACTGGAAATTATGAATGAAATGTCACATAAAACTATCACACAAGTGAACTGAGCTTAAAAGAGGTAATTGGCTATTATGAATAAGATGCCTAATATACTACTATCAGTGAAGTTAATTCAGCTTAATAGCACTAACTGCCACTTATGAATGAGATCCCACATACTACTATCAGACAAGAAATTGAGCTTAATAGCAGTAAATAGCAAAAAGCGAGAAGCAACATAGTGCTATCAGACAAGTGATATGAGCTTAAGAGAGATAACTGGCGATTATGAATGAGGTGCCACATAATATTACTACACGAGTGAATTGGGCTTAATAACAGTAACTGGGAATGAAATGAATAAGAGGGTAAACTGAAGAGGAACTTTTTTTTTCCAATTTCTTGAAGGTTATGGTCATGAAAAAGAAAATTATGCTTTTGAAGTATGTAAATGATAAAAATAATAATAATCAAATAAATCTATTCCTCGATATTTTGAGGAGAACAATCATTTTGTTTGTCCTGATAACTCACAGATGACTAGAAAATCTCCTGGAAGGAAATAGAAAATTTCTACTAATGCTTTAAACACAGCCCGTCTGGGTTGTTCATTTTCTTCATTTCCTTTTTATGCAAATTCAGCATGGTCTAAATGGACCAGAACTTAAAAGTTTACACGGTTCTAGATTTAGATAAAAAGTGAGAGAGAGAGAGAGAGAGAGAGAGAGAGAGAGAGAGAGAGAGAGAGAGCTAATCTTCCCAATGCTGTCAGACAGAATTCTCTAGGTTTTTTTGTTGAGCGGAGCTCGAACTGAGTTCCCAGTGTAGACATTACTATTAATATATTTGTACAGTCTAATGCAACGTAATCTCTGTGATGATTAATATTTATTTCATTCACTTAGTTTTATCTTTTTACTCTTTTTACTATGTATAATTTTCATCACATCTCAATAGAAACCTTTTCATATCCAAAGGTTCTTTGAAAATAGTAAAACTTTGCTTTCAACGTTGCCGTCTTATAGACTCTTTGTATTCATCGAACCATTAAGGTAGGTTGACACCTACACATTTTTTTATTGCAAAGTGTTGCAGCGTTGGGGTCGCACCACTTCCCAAGAAAGCGTACCACACATCGCAACAGCTCGTAAAAAGACCTTGCAAGAATCGTGTAAAATGGCACAAGATAACTTTGTTTTTAAAACAGGGATAAAATTTTGCAGCATCATAGTGCAAGCTTATGACCTTGTGCCGCCTTACAACATTGATGTTGCAACGTCGCAAAATCCCCTTGTAACATGTTACACTGGTTCATACCACCTCACGCCAGGTCTTAACCCAAAATATTACCCTTTCTTGCACTCAGCTTATGAAGTCTGCCGAGCATGTTGTAAATTCGTGTGAGAGGAGTCACTTTCAGGACCCTAACTGGTTGGAGCCTAGGCGGGGTGAATACCGAGCACTGATTTGCTGATACCGGTGCGTGGGGGGATGATAAAGGGTAGCTATGGCCATCATCGATCATTCATCTTCAAACATATCCCGAGATACTATTACAACCTCTTCAATGCCTCGCTAGACCCCCAAACAGTACAAGGAGCCTAAACAGCCACACACCCAGCCCCAGGAACCGGAGATGCCCCTTTCTCCAATGGTGGAGGAGCCGGAGTCTGCAGACGATCCTGTTGTTGAAGAAGAACCTGTAAGAGGAATTAGTAGACTATGGTAACCACAAAAGAAGACGTACCGGCCCAGCAAGAGATACATTTCAGACTAACCCTTCACAGATGCCCAAGTTAATGAGATTACTGAGTTTATGAAGCAGAATCCACCTCCCTACGACAAGCAGCACAATCAGTGGTACAACCCAAGACTGAAGGAGACTCTGTGGACAGAGCTTGCAGCAACCTCCCCTGTTGTACTTTTCTGCAAGTGAGGAAATTGTTTGAAGAAAAGGTCAGATTTTGGGGAAAATAGAGAAAGAGAGCAAGTGGTGCCCCAGCAAGGAGGAGGGTATCACGAGAGGAAGAACTCATGACTATTTGAGAGTTCCTCAGGGTCACATAGCCCACGAGAACACACTATCGAGTAACAGTTTCCCTCCTAACTCAAAAAGGGTCACTTCAGACATAAATGTTGACGAATCCTCCAGTGAGATGTCTGGTTTGTCTGTTGCATCAAACCTAAGGAGGAGGAACCAAAAGAAGAGCAGCAAGCCAACAGATACAGTAGCTTTCCACCACAACAGATGAGCAAAACGGTATACAGGCACGCCATGAAGGATCTCCTGCACAAGGCCAGTAATCTGTCGTAGAAGAGGGAGGCCTCTATTGGTTTGATTTCCTAATTTCTTTTTAAATGCAATTCAAAATTTGTTTCTTATCCCTGAACTTTACTTATCCAGAAAGACTAAGTGGAATATGTTGAGCCCTGTTATGGAAATCCATTTGTGTTGAAGTAGAGTTGACTCTGGAGTTGGGAGGTCCAGCAGGGGGGAGGGGGTTGAAAGGGGGGAGGGTAGGGATCATTGAGTGCGGGGAAGGAGATGGGGGAGGAAGTCAGGTTGGGCGAGGTTGGTACTCAGCTGTTGTTATGCATCAGTGAAGAGCTTTTCAGTTTGGCACTTACGCTTTCTGAAGATAGACTTGGAGTGGATTTGTTATTCAATGCGTTACTCTGAAGATATTTTTTCAGTTTTACTATTATTATTATTATTATTATTATTTTTATTATTATTATTATTATTATTATTATTATTATTATTATTATTATTATTATTATTATTATTATTATTAGCTAAGCTACAACCCTAGTTGGAATATGCAAGATGCTATAAGCCCAGGGGCTCCAATAAAAAATAAGAATAGCACATTAAGATAACGAAATAAGGAAATGAATAAACTATATGATAAGAGATAAAAATTCAAATAAATAATTTAAAAAAAGAGTAACAACATTTAAATAAAAAAGAGTAAGTACATTTAGATTATGCTTTTCTATAAGACCATACCCAAGTTAATAAGAGATAAGAGCATTCTAAATAATCTTTGCTAAAAAATTAACATTGTTTTATTTCAACTACGATTATTCTGTATCATAAAATTACATCAATATATTAGTTTAAAACAAACAGTAACTGTTAAACAAAAGGAAAATCATATTCGAAATGAAAATTGGAATTAATAACTGAACACTGTTGGTTCCAAGAATTTTTATAATTTGCAAACCCAAATTTTTGGAAGATTTCATCTCTATGAGAGAGAGAGAGAGAGAGAGAGGAGGAGAGAGAGAGAGAGAGAGACTCGATGGAGCCTTCAGAAATCATTTAATTATAATTTAATGTGTAAAAGAGCGAGGTCCAGATTGGCAGTTTTCCATACAAGACGATCTTTAAAAGAATGATGAATGACGTCTCTCTCTCTCTCTCTCTCTCTCTCTCTCTCTCTCTCTCTCTCTCTCTCTTATGCTAGGAAAAAGAATGGTGCGTGTATAATTCGTGTAGATATATGTACGTAAAAACACCAGTGTTTTTTGCATGTAGAATTAAAACAAAACTTTGGGAAGGGCATTAAAGGAAGAGGACTTAAAGGGAAAGTACCATTTAGCAAGAAAGTTTAATAAAACATTTTTGTGTTCATTAAGACCAACACAAAACGAACCACTCTTTCCTACAGACTCCACCCCACCCCCTGCACGCCCATGCCCACTCCCCACGCCCACCCCCAACCAGACAGTGCCACCTTCGTACATCCAGGAAGGTAATTAAGGCTCCGTTTCCGCCATTGTACCTACGAAGGACATCCTCAACAGGTCTCGACAGATTCCTTGGGAGTCCTCTGAAGGGGAATAGATGCCTTGCGTGAAATCCTTTAGGGGGTAACCAGGGCTTTTCACCACTGACGGAGGATTTAATGGGGGTGGAAGGATACTTTGTATGGGGGATAATCATAACATTAATTAATGAAGATGAGTAGAAGAAGAAGAAGGAGACCAACAACAACAACTCATATATATATAAATATATATATATATATATATATATATATATATATGTATATATATATGAAAAGAGACAGGGCAGGAGGAGAAGGATAGCCTAAAAATAATGGTTTTAATAATAGATGGAGGAGATTTCTTAGCAGTAAAACTGGATAAGCTCCTCACTAAATGACTGTAAGAATGCTCTATACTTACAATCGGAGAAACTTTATTATTATACTAATTCACAAAAAGGGAGACACAAAAGACCTAAAAAATTACCGCCCAATAAGTTTACTCTCCATACTATATAAAATATTTACAAAGATCATATTAGGCCGAATAAAAAGACAGCTCGACTTTAATCAAAAAAGAAAGCAGGCAGGCTTTAAATATGGGGATTCAACCACTGACCATATCAATGTAATTAAGCAGCTAATGGAGAATATCCGGCAGAGTATGACAGACCACTACGTAGGGCATTTAGACATGTAGGAATTATTATTAATGGGGAATACCTTAACAACTTAAGATTTGCAGATGACATAGTTTTGTTTAATGAATCATGGAAGTAATTACAAAAGATAACAGAAAATTTAAATAGAAAACCAGAAATGTACGCCTGCATAGGATTAAAACTAAGATAATGTTCAATGAAAATGCAGAGAAATAAATAAGAGTTGTGGACGAGCATCTGGAGATTGTCAATTAATGCACATACTTAGGACAGACAGTAAGTTATTCCCCAGAACACGAGACCTGAAATTTAAGGAAAAAGGATAAGCATGGGATGGAGAGTATTGGTAAACAAAAAGAGATTACGAAATGTGAAATGCCACTTTCTCTGAAAAGAGAAGTATTAATGAAATGGTCCTACCATTATCAACCTATGCATCAGAAACTTGAAGCCTAACTAAAGCCTCATAAAATAGCCGTACTTACACCTCAAAGATCATAAAAAGAATAATTATGGGATTAACACTAAGAGACAAAATAAAGAGCACCATGGATACAAGAGCAAACTAAAGTATAGGATATAAGCGTGGAGAAATCATCATGGGCAGGACATATAATGAGAATGACAGACAATAAATGGACATTAAAAATAACAGAAATGGGTCCCCTAGAGATTGTTAAAGAAGCAGAGGGAGGAAGAAAAGACGATTGATTGTTGAACTAAGGAAGTTTGCGGCGGTGGATTGTCACAGAAAGACCATAAACAAACGCATGTTGAAGGACATGTCTGAGGCCTTTGTTCAGCAAGTCGACTCGTAACCTCTGATGATTATACTGTATATATATATATATATATATATATGTATATATATAAATATATATATATATATATATACATGTATATATATATATATATTATATATACATGTATATATATATATATATATAATAAGTATGCATGTATGTATGTATAAATGTATATGTATATATATAATATATAATATATACTGTATAAAGTAACAGGTATCTGTATTAAATTTGGTGTAATTAAAACAGACCCTCTTCATTATAGACATCAAAAGGAAACAAAAGGGAGAAGGATATTCTATTGAACAAGAATTTTTAACCTGATAATGTTCAGATACGTTAATATCAGCTAAAGCCCCCCCCATTTTTAAATAAATAATGTATTGTGTACTCGCAAGGTACGAAATAATGACTATATATAAAAATCCATCAAATGTTGGTAAACCCATAAAAACTGAATTGAGATTGAATAAAAAGTATTATAGGTAACGCAGAAGAGAGAGTTTAGTGGAACTCTTTCCAATGGGAGATCTTATAAAAAAAAAAAAAAAAATATTCGCCTTCCGAAACTGACTAAAGGACGAGAAACTGAAAAAAAAAATAAATCAAGAAGTTAGTGTTTCTGTAACAACCAACTTCATCTTGACATTCGAGTTTCAACTCAGATGATTGAGAGAAGTAGCCGAAATAGAAAGATTGTGACAGGCTGCAGTTAGGAAACATAAATGATATAAAAAGGGATGAAGTAAGGAAGGAAACTTATGTTACTCTGGTTTAGAATTAGACAATGTATCTAGAAAATTACTTGAAAATAATCAAATTAAAAGGAGAGTGGAGTATAAACATAAATATAAAGGGTCGATGAGATGAAAAAAATAGACAAAATAGTCGATGTTGAAAGAAAAAGTACAACAGTGACTGGAAAAATAACGAGTGTATATGTTCTTGCTTGTGGCTCAAGCAATTCAGATGTTTGTAAATGAAAAAAAAAGGATGTAATTAAGCAAAGAAAAATTCACAGGATTTGATAATTTTCATCTTTACTTGAAGTTTGTAATTGGTAGTTTTTTCCTTTCCAGAAAATTGCAAAGTAATTTAGTTGATAATTTGGTCAATAATTATTTCACTAAACATGATACAAAGGCTAAATTCAAATCAAATATCAAAGAAAATTAAAACGCTTTCTGAAAGGGTCACTAACATGAAAATAACGAAAAACCTTAAATTAATGAACCCTGACACAAACGCACATTCAAACGCCTCGACAATATAACAGATAAGAAAAGGGTTTCAAGGAGACTGTTTCTACAAATATTAAATATCCATCAATCAGGAAAGCCTTTGCTTTTCCAACACCCCCACCCTCTCCCCAAAATCACACCAATGCCAAAAAAAATACTATACGATAAGCAGTAAGTGTCATCAGAGATAAAGGGAGAAACTAATTGATCAAATCCCCTTCAGATCCAAGATAAAGAGAGCGGCTCCCACCTCCTCCCCAAGTTAGCTTAGCAAACGATGCATCAATGTAAATACTATTGCCACATTTAATTGTCAAGTATTATGGGCTGCACACAAGTCACTTGACGCTATGTCCAAAGATTATGGGCTGGACACAGGTAAAGTCACCTGACGCTACCCCATCCCCCCCAACCCACCCCCACAAGGAGAGAGGACTCATGTTACGGTACATTTGAGTCTTAACTTATTCGTTTTCATCTCAAAAGGTTTTTCTTTCCTTTGAAAGTGTCAGTTTAGATTAACATGAAACTTTTAGATGATCCATAAGTGACTTGAGTATTTTCAACTTATCAAAAGAAAGGCTTTTTTATTTTCTTATCCCACATTCCAGGTTCTCACTGGTGGGTTCCCATGCTTGTTAGATTGTGGGTCAAGCAATGAAGGGTAGAAAATATAGGAATTAGACAGGAAGGGGGAGAATATATTCTCTGTCTTTTTACAAAAATCCGTTAGATGTGATTTGTGTATTTCTAACAAACATGAAATTGCAAATACTACTCAGTCTTTTGAATAAATGTGTATTTCATTTGAATCATTAACAATACAATTCACCAATTTTCAGGCAAGATGTTGTTCATATTATGTAGCTTTGAATTCCCCATCACATGTTCAGCTTTTATTCTTATTTTACAAAATACAATTGGTTGCTGCTAGAGTGATAGGTATAGGGATGGCGACCTCTTATGCTAAGGTCACACCAGACCCGGCAATACTACAGAAATTATCCAGGATTAACAAGGATTAGCCCGGACCGTTAGGACGAGTATTAGGTGTGGTCCGGGTTGATTAAGGAAGAAAAGACAGTGGATGATAAAATTTCATTTTATTGAGAGAGAGAGAGAGAGAGAGAGAGAGAAGAGAGAGAGAGAGAGAGAGAGAGACCTTTTTTATGAATTTTCCAGCAGATGAAAGCAATAGATGAAAAAGCGTGGTCTCTTTCTTTGTTACAACGTTTGACTTTTCTTTTGTTCGATTTACCATCCGAAGACACTGGTAGTTTCTCAAGGTTTATTTTTCATATTTCTTAATTCTGTTTGGAACGTAGACATAATAAGCATTTAGGATGTTTATACAAGTTCAAGATGTAGTATTTTACAAAAGGAAACATAATTTTCTCATACACAGCTAAGGAATGTAAAAATTTCTCAAGACTGATTAGCAAGCGAACATTCTGTTCAATTAAAACGCACACTTACACAAACTCACACACACAATATACTGTGTTTATATATATATATATATATATATATATATGTAGATAGAAAGATAAATTGATAGATAGATAGATATATCTCATCTTCATCATCATCCCCTCCTACCGCCCTATTGACGCAAAGGGCTTCGGTTAGATTTACCAGTCCGTCTTTTTCTTGAGCTTTTAAATCAATAATTCTGTATTCATCATCCCCAACTTCAAGCTTCATAGTTCTCAGCTATGTAGGCCTGGGTCTTCCAACTCTCCTAGTGCCTTGAGGAACATACTTGAACGTTTGGTGAACTAATCTCTCTTGAGGAGTGCGAAGAACTTGAGCAAACCATCTCCATCTACCCCTCACCACGGTCTCATCAACATATGGTAAACGAGTAATCTCTCTTATAGTTCTATTTCTAATCCTGTCCTGCCATTTAACTCCCAATATTCATCTGAGGCCTTTGTAATTAATCATTAATTCATTGTCATACATGACTCGTGTTCATACAGTAACACCTGAATATATATATATATATATATATATATATTTATAAAATATATATATATATATATATATATGTATATATATATATATATATATATACATATATATATATATATATATATATTATATATATATAAATATATATATATGTAATATATATATATTTATATATATATATATATATATATATATTTATATATATATAAATATATATATATATATATATATATATATATTTCGCTATTATAACAGCTTTTCAGACCTATGACATTTTTTGCTTTTCCATGTTTTAAAATTAAATTGGATTGTGTTAATTCTTATCATTAGTATTGTTTTATTTATTTTGGTATAAAATAATGAAATAATTTACAGCTATTTTTTGTTTTAAAAGCATTCCTGAAAAATTAAAGTTCCACAAGATTTGAAACATATAAATATTTCAATCTTTTTAAAACAAGAAAGAAAACCATAAAAAAATTAAAAAACATTTAAAGAGTCTGAGAGTCTCTGATGAAGAAAATCACGGAGACAATGTAGATAATGGCAAATATCTCCTAATTATCGAAAAACAAGATTTTTTTTTCGTGTAATTCTCTCTCCTCTCTCTCTCTCTCCTCTCTCTCTCTCTCTCTCTCCTCTACCATATCCTTTCTAAAATAAAAACTATAGTCAAACTGTTACCAAACGAATATTTATTGATTTTTTTCATAACCTGCCCTTCATCAGAGTGACAGTCCTTTTCAGTTCCCCGAGGACAACTCAGGACTGTCTGGATTGAGATTCATAGCACCATTTCAAACGTCAATTTGGTAGGACTTACGTCTTTATAGGTCACACAAATCCTCGACTCAGATAGTTCAGACAGCGAGAAATTTCAAGAGGAAAGACGAGATAATATGAGTTTGAACTATTGCCTTTGACACTAGTTGTTTTCTTGGTGAAAATGGTTTGTGTTGAAGGAGCTATTAAAAAAGAACTGGTACTTTCGAACCGATTCCTGACGGAGTGAAACTTGCGGAGAGCAGCGAATACGTCATAGCAGAAAGATGGCTTAACATGTCTGGTTTATTTACGCCACATAACACGCTTACATACAAACGGTTGAGGAGAACAATGGTATAAAAACTTTAACAATATGAAACATTAGATGGCAAGCTTAAACTGTTTTTTTTATTACCAGAGTAAGAGAGAGAGAGAGAGAGAGAGAGAGAGAGAGAGAGAGAGAGAGAGAGAGAGAGAGAGAGAGAGAGAGAGAGCAATCGTATTTCAATGCGAAAGAGTATATGAAATACACGTTCATCATAAACTGATTGGCATTGGTCTCAGTAAAGGAGGGATGTCTTCAAAATAGCTACAATTCCTCACACAAATATATTTACAACCCTTAGCTAAGGAATCCTCTACCTTGGTTTGTTCTACATATCTAAAACGCAGATTATTTCCAGGTTTTATAACTATTTCAAATTAATGTTCAGTAAAATGACTGACTTAACGTTTGTTGTGGCCATTGACTTTAATAAGTAGAGGCCAATCTGCAGTCTAAAAGGCATTTTCCATCCCAAGGAGTTCACGACCCGACGCTATGTTGTTACCTGCCTTAGGACATCACATTATTATCCCATTTATATATATATATATATATATATATATATATAAGATTGGGTTTGTGCATGTATTGTACCACTATATAAGGTAAGAGATATGTACATGAGTGTTTTAATTCGAGGGGGATTAGTCAGTTGAGTGTGGTTGGAAAACTGTATGGTAGAGTACTGATTAATAGGATTAAGGATAAAACAGAGAATGCAATCTTAGACGTAGAGGGGGTTTTAGAAGAGGTAAGGGAAGTTAAAATCATATTTTTACAGTTAGGCAGATATGCAAAAAATATTTAGCAAAAGGTAAGGAGGTGTATGTTTCATTTATGGATCTGGAGAAAGCATATGATAGAGTTGGAAAGGAAGGGATGTGGAATGTGATGAGGTGATATGAAATTGGTGGAAGGTTGTTGCAATCAGTGAAAAGTTTCTACAAAGGTAGTCAAGCATGTGTTAGGATAGGAAATGAAGTGAGCGATTGGTTTCCAGTGAGACAGGGATGTGTGATGTTCCTATGGGTCTTTTAACTTGTATGTTGATGGAGTGGTGAGAGAGGTGAATGTTTGAGTGCTTGGACGAGGATTGAGATTGATTGACAAGAATTACCATGAATGGGAGGTAAATCAGTTATTGTTTCTGGATGATACTGTATCAGTTGCAGACTCGGAAGAGAAGAGAATTTGGAAGGGTATGCGAGAGAAGGAAGTTGATAGATAATGCGGGTAAGAGTAAGGTTATGAGATGTACGAGGAGGGAATGTGGTTTGAGGCTGAATGTAATGTTGAAGGGAGAGTTACTTGAGGAGGTCGATCAGATTAAGCACTTGGGGTCTGTTGTTGCAGCTAATGGTGGAGTGGAAGCAGATGTACGTAAGAGAGTGAATGAAGGATGCAAAGTGTTGTGGCCAGTGAAGGGAGTGGTATAGAATAGAGGGATAGGTATGAATGTAAAGAGAGTTCTGTATGAGAAAGTGATTGTACCAACTGTGATGTATGGATCGGAGTTGTGGAGAATGAAAGTGACGGAGAGACAGAAACTGAATGTGTTTGAGATGAAGTGTCTAAGGAGTATGGCTGGTGCATCTCGGGTAGATAGGGTTAGGAACGAAGTAGTGAGGGTGAGAACGGGTATAAGAAATGAGTTAGCACCTAGAGTGGATGTGAATGTGTTGAGGTGGTTTGGTCATATTGAGAGAATGGAAAATGGCTGTCTGTTAAAGAAGGTGATGAATGCAAGAGTTGATGGGCGAAGTACAAGAGGAAGGCCAAGGATTTAGGTGGATGGATGGAGTGAAGAAAGCTCTGGGTGATAGGAGGATAAATGTGAGAGAGGATAAAAGAGTGTGCTAGAAATAAGAATGAATGTCGAGCGATTGTGATGCAGCTTCGGTAGGCCCTGCTGCTTCTTCCAGTCGCCTTAAAAGACCGCAGAGGTAGCAGCAGTAGGCGATTCAGCATTATGAAGCTTTATCTGTGGTGGATAATGAGGGATGGTGGGATGTGGCACTCTAGCAGCACTCTCCCAGCCTGACGAGTCCCTCGTCAGGCTGGGAGGAGTGTAGAGAGGAAATTGGGGGAAGTGCCTTGGTATATATATATATATATATATATATATATATATATATATATATATATATATATATATATATATATATATATATATATATATATATATCATCCTCGCCATCTTCATCATCTGTTTCTAGTCCATTGCATGCCAGAAGCCTCACACATGTCCTTCTACTCGCGTCTGTTCATTCTCTTTCTATGGTAGTTTATACCCGCAATTCTCTTAGTCCGTCAATCCATCCTCTTTTCAACCTTACAAGTAGCTCAAAACTAGCTTCACCGGGTATTTCATAACAAAACGTTAAATTTTCCTTTGCTGTAAAAACATTAATTTATATTTGACCATCAAAGAAATCAAAGTCTATGAAAGCAATATTAATAAAAGACATCGTTTCAGTCTCTCAGAAAAGCATTACATTGCAACTGATGTCTTGACGTTGGGGGGTGTGGGGGAAGAGTAATTACCGGAATCTAACTCCTGGTATTTACTAGTCCTGATTTATTCTCATGAGTCTGGTTGGTGGGGGGGAGGGGAGAGTTGCTCATATTGTGGATATGAAAATTCCTTCCTTGCTGAATTGGGAAGGGGCTACGTCGAACACAGATTCATATTTCTCTGGGTTTTAGTTTTTTCTGTTCATTATATTTGAAAAGGAATGCAATAAACTAAGAAGGAATATGCAGTAGATTAATAGTATTACTTGAAACATGAACATATATATATATATATATATATATATATATATATATATATATATATATATATATATATATATATATATATATATATATATATATATCATTTAAGATGATGTCATCATTACGTTGAGAGCAATATTACATTTAGATTTGATATGAGATATATGTGGTTCCCACTTGAGGTGTATATGAATATTAGTTCCAACACATTAAATCTAAAAAATAAATATTCGAGATATAGTGCACGTTCCTTTCAAATTTAATCAAAATATAAAAAAAGAATATCTTGAAACAGAAAATGATAAGGAGGATAACTAAACCTAAGAAAATAGTAACTTCACTGCTGTGAAGTTTTATATTGATAATTTCAGTTATTATAAAGTCGATTATGAAATGATAGCTTGAGTAATCTTAGAGTAGATTTTCATAAAAGGACAGGCAATGGCTGTGGATCACTCAGCAGGTAGATCTATAGTTTGTTTATAACCTAACTGAAGACTAGGCGGATGCAACTAACTTTATTTTCACGGAGCATTAGTATATACAACCCATTTCAGTCAAGAACGGCACATGAAATTCAAACACAATGATTCAAGAACATAAAGGCACAAACAGGTTATTAGAGAGAGGAGAGAGCAACAAAAATACTATTACAGTGTACAAGCGTGTTTGATACACCTGTGGTACATGGCTCCCCCTAAAAATGACATACATGTAAAATAAGGCACCCTGCTCTGGAGTGGCACACTGTAGATGGGCCATCTTGCAGGCTATACGCAGCTTTAAGATGATCAATGGAGAACCACTCTTCTTTGACACAAACGGTTAGTAAGAACGCCTTAGTTGTTTGACGGATCACGAGGAAAGGACCCGTGTAAGGGGGTGTTATCGGTGACTTGCTAGTGTCATTACGCAGGGGAACGTGCGATGCCTTGTTCAAATCTGTCGGTTCGTGTTGCTTTGCTAGGGGGCTTGTAATCTGGCAGCATGGAGTAAATTTCCCAAAACCAAAACATAAGTGCTGGAAATTGTCGGAGGAGGATGTCGACGGGAAAAAATCGGTAGAAATGACCAACGGGTTGTCATAAACCATTTTTAGCTTCCCAGAAATCCAGGGTATGCTTGGAAGTGGTCCTTACTCCTAGGAGGACCTAGGAAAGCTGAGTAAGCCAGTGTGAGTTCCTTGTAGCAGGACATCAAAGCTGCTTTGAGGGCGCAGTGAAAACTTTCAACCATTTTGTTTGTAGAGGAGTTGCATGTCGTTCTTTGATGTTGGGCGATTTACTAATGGTGTCCATAATTGAGTGGTGAAAGTGGTCCCCCTGTCACAAGTAATATACTAAGGGGCACCAAATCTTGCTATCCATCCTGAGAGTAATGAAGATGTAAACTACGCGGACCTTACAGTTTCTATGAGAATAGAATATATATATATATATATATATATATATATATATATATATATATATATATATATATATATATATATATATATATATATATATATATATATATATATATATATATATATATATATATAAACACTTCCTGAGTCAGGAAACCTTAACGTGGTGAAAGGGTTTGCGCATCGCCAATCACCATGATCAGCAAAGCTGTATTAGTTGGGGCCACTCATACTATGTTGGTTTACAGTGATCACGATAAAGTCTCCCACCATCACCAATCCACACTGACCAGTATGATGATGAAAACTGACATGTCTCAGATCTCTGTCTTGTAGTGGTCTATAAAGAGCAGCATTTGGTGCTGTTATATATATATATATATATATATATATATATATATGCAAAAAAACAAGTACTCACCACCGGTGCTATAGGGGAAAATAGCTACGCTTAAATATATCTATACCAAATGCAACGCAAACTATATAAAGACAAACACCAGTCCTACGACGTTCCCAGATCCTATCAAGCAGCCCACGTGACCAATATAATTTCCAGTGGAAGTGAGGAGATGAGACATATGTAACACCCAACGCCATAAGATATTCAGATCATGAAATTAGCCTTTGATGGATGTTGGACGCCTGACTTTCTATAGTTGAGGGAATTTTAATATATATGTTATTGTGGAAATAAATATATTTATTAGGTATTATTATTTGCTTGGTACAGTTAGAATCAAAAGAACGCCGACACTCAGGGGAAATATTTCGTCAGATGTCTCTAGTGTTCCCATGACAAAACAGACAACGAGTTGCTCCTCTTACTAATGCTACGAAATGGGCGGAGCCTTCTCCAACCTTGGTGAATCAAAGACAGTAAACGGCTGTCTTTGTTAGCGGAAGCATTGAAATGAGTGAGAGAGAGAGAGAGAGAGAGAGAGAGAGAGAGAGAGAGAGAGAGAGAGAGAGAATCAAATGGTTTGAGCTTACTCTAATTAGTGAAGTTATGTAACAGCACATAAACTCCTTTTTAGACATTTATGCATATCAAAATATTGTTTGTCATTATTATACAATGTTTCCAATAGAAATGATTGTATTATGCTCCCTAAAGCTTATCGTTATTTTTCAGATTCTATATTGACTGCTAAAAACTACTTACAGTTTATAGATATTCATTGAATGTAACTTTTCATAATACGCGAGGATACTTCATTGTAAAATATTTCCCAAATTATTTAGATTCAGGGGTATGCCCCGTTTCAGTCTTTAGACTCTAAGCCACTTTCCCTTTATTCATCATTTATTTTATATTCCCATTGTTGAGCTTTCTCATCTCGCCGTCTGCTATCTTGGCCTTGAAGGATTAGCATTGCCATTTGAACTAAAATCTTGAACATATATAGTAAAATCTTTACTACATTGCTAATTCAATCTTTATCGTAAGTGCTTTATTCACTTGATAATTATCGAAACTAAATGGCAAAATGGGAGATAGTTATTACAGGATATAAATAACGGGATTATTTTGTTAGAATCAAATGCTTATCCAAATAATGGGTAATTTTGGGGGCAAATAACTATAATTGCTTTTGGGTGGGTGGAGGATTTGCTTCCTTAAGGATCCGTATACCAACATTTATCCGGCTCCATATAGTTTGATCAAAATATTTTATACTCCTCTATATACCTTAAATGCTCTGTAGGAAAATTTAACCAGTTGCTTTAAAATCGACTAAGATATTTTCGTTAACTGGGATAATGATAGAGGAATGGGATATATATTGTATAAAAAATCCGAGGGGCACCACTTATTCATGGAAGCATGCTTCACAATGATATTTTCTTTTACTTCGATGGAGATTGTAAAAACTAATATAGAGGAAAATGATATACAGATCTTCAAATGCCTTATTCCGGAATCCAGCTAAAAGGACAATCAAACTTTTATTCCCGAGATATTTTAATATTTGGTTTTTCCTTTCATCTACTCACGGCACCAGCTGTAGAAATTGTGGTTTAACTAATACCCTGATAGGCAGAGGAGTTGGTATGGATAGCTTTTGCTCGAACGACCCGAACTAGAGCTTCACGGATAGTAATGCCTCTTTTGCTTGTTAAGCGCCCATCTACCTTGCGTAATTTACCCGGTCAAGAGACCTACATCTAGCACCCTATAGCTGGGCTAATTCGGGCGCTTGATCACTGTAAATAAGGACTTTATCATACAAAGCTAAGCCTATTTGAATCAAGATTATAAGACCTTTGTGCATGAAATTGATAAGAGGTTGGTTTGATCTCAAAGCTGTTTAATTTCTCAAGATAAAGCTACTAGCAATTATATAATCATTGATAACTTACAATCAGGGTATTAGAATGGGGAATCATTTCGTGCTTATGCCATCCATTCGTGTATATTTTCAGGAAAAATTATTGGAGAATTCATTTTGGGAAAATATGTATATCATAGTTTCATGAAAAAATTTCTGAAAATTATGTCTTTCTGAGACTATGATTTGTCAATAAAACAAATTTTTTAAACCTTTTGCCAAAATGTGATAACCTCCTCATCTTCCTCAATATAAGTTATTTTCGATACGAAATAATATGTTCTGATTGTATTCAAGGTGGTTTGCAGTCATCAGTATCTATTATATCCATCATCGATTATCTATTATGCAAAGTTAATACTTAAATTTCGTTACTTATCGACCTTGCATCAACAGCAGCTATTTTATTCTACTGCTGCTATCTTTTACAAATCAACTAATAATGAATTGGGTTAGCCAAATTTACTTGAACATTGACGGTTATCAAATAAATCTCAGGCAATGATACAATATCTTAAAGGCTGTATCATGAGTCTACAAGCAGCCTGTCTCCACAACCCCTAAAACAGAAATGACTTTCCTATTTGCTCAGCGTCGGAATGGCCAGGGCAGGGGGTTTGAAGGAGAACAACCCCCCCCCCCCTTCCCTGGAAAGTGTCTACTTGGTCCCTCTTACGAAAAAAGTAGCAATTGAAAAATTATAGTATATATATATATATATATATATATATATATATATATATATATATATATATATATATATATATATATATATATATATATATATATGTGTGTGTGTGTGTGTGTGTGTGTGTGTTTTGTATTTGTATTGAAAAGTTGAGACGTCAAATGATTATACAGAATTGAAATATGGCAACTCGATTTGTAACATTTGTATACTTTTGCTAACAAAGACGGCCCTTTACTCTCTGATTCGCTAAGGTTTGAGAATGCTCCGCCCATTTCGTAGAAGTTGTAAGAAGAGCAACTCCTTGTCCGTTTTGTCATGGGAACACTAGAGACATCTGACGAAAGATTTCCCCTGAGTGTCGGCGTTCTTTTGATTCTAACTGTACATATTGAAATATCAGATTCGTTCACAGAGCTCTTTTATTGTTGTTGTTGTTGTTGTTGTTGTTGTTGTTGTTGTTGTTGTTATTATTATTATTATTATATAAGCTACAACCCTAGTTAAAAAGCAGGATGCGTTAAGGTCAAGGGCTCCAACAGGAAAAATAGCCCAGTAAAGAAAGAAAATATGGAAACATATGGAACAGTTTACCTATGTATACCTTCAAGTAAGACAGCTCAAAACACTAGAGAAAGCACGTATATACTTAAACACAAGGAAGTTGTAAACGGGTAACAAAAATCGAAATTAAGGGATGCAGCCAAATAGATTTTCCAAACGGAGCATGAATCATAGGTGGTAGTATTATCTACTATTCTTTACAAGGAGAAAGAAAAGTGTTGCAGACAATAAAGAAAAAAAAAAGGAGGTTCACTTTCCCCAGGAAACTATTATATACCTGTGTCTTTTAGTACATCGTATTTCATGGCGAACAAGATATCATTACATGAAGCAATATACTGTTTCCTGTGGCACCGTTTATTGCCAACGTTCATTTCCATGCTATTCCTGATGTTTATAAGGTCTTTATTTTGCCTCCGCCAAAGAAGTTGGTGGAGGGTATGCTTTTGCCCCTATTTGTCCGTTTGTCTGTTTGTTTGTGAACAACTTCCTAGCCACAATCTTACTCATAGAGTAGTGAGACTTTCAGGGATTAATTGTTATGTTATTATGATGCTGTAAGTTGTATTAGGAAATTTCAACATAAATGAAAAGTGATAGTAAAAAAATATAAAATATTTTGAGATTAGTAACAAAGTTAAAATAGATCTGTCGCATATAAACTTTGAAGAGAATAATGTCAACAGAATATAAAGAATGACTAGGAAGGAAAGAGTTGTCTACCTAGATATAAGAGGAGTCTATCTTGAAAAAATTAGTCTACTTTGAAAAAGAGATGAGTCTACCTTGAAGAAAAGAGCAGACTAGATTGAAGAAAAGAGTTGTCTACCTTGAAAAAAAAGAGGAGCTTACCTTGAAAAAAGAGAAATATACCTTAAAAAAACTCTATTAACGGAGTTTTTGCTTCGAAAAAAGTGTCATCCAACAAAGAGAATATTGTCTAGAGAAGACATAGGTCTTGGGCCGAAAAAGTGTGTTATTAAGACAAGTTAAAAGCTTATTTTAATGAAAGTGGGTCCTATGATATACAGTAAATGATACTTTGGAAAATTCTGCTTCTCTCTTTTCTCTCTCTCTACTTTTACTGCCAACTACAAAAGGACCCCCTCACCTCAAAAAAATAGGTACTGAAGAAGGGGAACAACAACAATAGAAAGAGTTGTTAAATTAAATCTCAGATACAGAGAGTTACGAACAAGAAAGTGAGGTGAAGGAAATAAAAATGATGATAATATTTCAAAGCATGACATTTTATCTTCATTAGACGTGGTCCCAAAAGTTTCTTAATTCCTAATAATTAATTCGACCCTCTCTCTCTCTCTCTCTCTCTCTCTCTCTCTCTCTCTCTCTCTCTCTCTCTCTCTCTCTCTCTCTCTCTCTCTCTCTCTCCAGAATCTTTAATTCTTTTTGATATCTCTCATCAGACTTAATGAGTTAAGTTTTAGTGAAGTTCCAGCCAGCAGGTCTAGCTGGGGGACTAATTTGCCAATGTGAACGTGTGCTGCCTAACGAATTAATCCTGAAAGGATTTAATTTCATCGCTAGACACTTAATTAAAGAAGGATACCTCTTTCTTGGAGCTTTCATTTGTTTAAGATTAGTTATTATTAGTAATTAATCCAGATTTCTTTTCCTTTACTCGAATTTCACGTAAAAAGGTTTTTCAAATTACTTTTAAGTTTTTCAAAAACCTTAGTTAGAAAATCAGGATGATATAAGCCCAAAGGCTCCAACCTGGAAAAATATCCCAGTGAGGAAAGGGAATCAGGAAACAAACAATAGAGAATTCTGAGTGTAACCTCAAACAACAGAGCTCTAATCCAAGACAATGGAAGACCGTGGTACAGAGATTATGACACTACCTAAGACTAGAGAACAATGGTTTGGTTTTGGAGTGTCCTTCTCTTAGAAGAGCTGCTTGCCATAGCTAAAGAGTCTCTTCTACCCATACCTAGAGGAAAGTAACCACTGAACAACTACAGATTTTGTATTATTCCTATGAAAGTTAAGATACGTATATATAGCACATGTATTATCGATTGCATAGTACCTTTTATAAAGTAAATATTGCTACACTCGAAAATGGAGACATTTGTAAAGAGTGAATCTACTCAATGAAAAGGAAAAATTATCTAGAATTCTTTACTGGAGGAACGAAAAAAACTATGAAAAAACTTCGATAATCTTTGGTACCTTTGAAAGTTGTGGAAAGCTCTTATTCTGATTAGTAATTAGCAATGATTAATTCTGTCTTCTCTGCTAAGGAATTGCTCATTTTTACTCCTATAAAACTCTAACAATTCTAGAAGAAACTCTTTCTTTCTGTAACCGTATAATTATTGATAATCTTTTTATCTATTAATAAGTTGACTTTATGTAATTTTGTATACTGATGTATATAGATAAATGCTTCATTAAAACACAAAAGAACGAATTCTGTGATGTCTGCAAAACATCCTAATAGTTTATTGCCAGACGGGCGTTAGGTTCCCGCTCAGACTCGTTAGTGACTTTAGTGTTCGCAACCTCACCATCCTTGTGAGCTAAGATTGGGGGGTTTGGGGGAGCCTATAGGTCTATCTGTTGAGTCATCAACAGCCATTGCCTGGCCCTTCCT